>NW_028327710.1:600000-900000 GCF_031878675.1 Megascapheus bottae | reverse complement strand
TATCCAACTGTTTATGAAATTTAACAATAAGGAGCACACAAATATCAACTCCTTAGGGACACAACAAAGGCAGTACTCAGAGGAAAATTTATAGCGCTGAGTGCCTACAACAGCAAGTCAGAAAAATGGCAAACCAACTAGTTAATGTCTCACCTTACCCTCATGGAAAAAGAGCAACAAACCAACCCTAAACCCATTAGGAGAAAGCAAATTATTAAAATCAAAGCAGAATTAAATGATTTGGAATAAAAAAAATCTATAGAAAGAATCAACAAAACAAGGAGTTGGTTCTTTGGAAGAATTAACAAAATTGACAAGCCCTTAGCAAATCTTACCAAAAAAAGAAGAGAGCATATCGAAATAAACAAAATCGCAGATGAAAATGGTAATATCACGACAGAAATTACCAAGATCCAGAATATCATGAGGGAATACTTCTCAAACCTTTACGCCAACAAATTTGAGAATCTAGAAGAAATGGATGAATTCCTAGACAATATTAACATACACACATTGAACCAAGAAGAGCTAACCCAACTCAACAGGCCTATTTCAAGCTCTGAAATAGAAATGGAAATTAGACAACTTCCACTTAAAAAGAGTCCAGGCCCAGATGGATTCACAGCTGAATTGTATAAGGTCTTCAAAGCAGAGCTCACACCAATACTCCTCAAGCTCTTCAACGAAATTGAAAATGAAGGTTCTTTACCAAACTCATTCTGTGAATCCAGTATATCCCTCATCTCCAAACCAAACAGAGATTCATCAAAGAAAGAGAACTATAGACCCATTTCTTTGATGAACATCGATGCAAAACTTCTCAACAATATACTGGCCAACCGTCTACAACAACTCATCAAAAAATTATACATTATGATCAAACTGGATTCATCACAGGGAGGCAAAGCTGGTTCAACATACACAAATCAATTAATATAATTCAACACATCAACAGGAGCAAGGACAAAAATCACATGATTTTCTCAATAGATGCGGAAAAGGCATTTGACAAGATCCAAAACCCCTTTATGTTAAAAGATGTGGAGAAACTAGGAATTCATGGAACATTTCTCAATGTAATAAAGGCTGAGTATGAGAAACCCACTGCTAGTATTATACTTAATGGTGAAAATCTAAAGCCATTCTCTCTAAAATCAGGAACAAGACAAGGATGCCCACTCTCTCCACTCCTTTTTAACATCCTACTAGAATTCCTAGGCAGTGCAATGAGGCAAGAAGCAAGCATAAAGGGGATCCAAGAAGGGAAAGAGGAAATAAAACTATCCCTCTTTGCAGATGACATGATTCTGTATTTAAAGAATCCTATAGACTCTACTCCCAAGCTCCTTGAGCTGATTCAAAGCTTTGGAAGGGTAGCAGGCCATAAAATCAAACCTCACAAATCAACTGCCTTCCTTTACGCCAACAGTGAGAGGAACGAGGCAATAATCAGGAAAGAAACTCCTTTCACAATAGCCTCAAAGAAAATAAAGTACCTAGGAATTAGCTTAACTAAGAATGTAAAGGACTGTTTAGATGAAAACTTTAAAACCCTAAAAAAGGAAATTAAAGCAGAACTAAGGAAATGGAAAAACCTCCCATGCTCCTGGATTGGAAGAATCAACACTGTGAAAATGACAATCTTGCCAAGGGCTATCTACAAATTCAATGCAATACCCATCAACATCCCAATGTCATTCTTTAAAGAAATAGAAGAGGCAATTCAAAATTTCATATGGAATAATAAAAGACCCCGTATATTAAAACACTTCTTAGCAGTAAAACAGCGCTGGAGGAATTTCAATTCCAAACTTTAGACTCTATTACAGAGTTATAATTCTCAAAACAGCTTGGTACCGGCACAAGAACAGGCCTGAAGCCCAATGGAATAGAACTGCGGACCCAGATATTAAACCACAGACCTAATCTTTGACAAGGGAGCCAAAAAAATAGAATGGAAGAAAGATAGCCTCTTCAAAAAGTTGTGCTGGCAGAACTGGTTAAACATCTGCAGAAAATTAAGTTGGATCCTTCTTTGTCACCATGCAGTAGAACTAACTCCAAATGGATCAAAGACCTGGAGGTAAAAGCTGACACATTGAAAAATTTACAGGAAGGAATAGGAGATACACTAGGCCTCCTTGGCACAGGTCGAAACTTTCTTAATAAGGACCAAGAATCACAACAAATCAGAGAAAGGCTGGATAAGTGGGACTGCATTAAACTGCAGAGCTTTTGTATGGCAACGGATGTATCTAGTAAACTAATCAGGAAGCCTACAGAGTGGGAGAAGATCTTCACCAACCAAACAACGGACAAAGGCCTCATATCTAAAATATATCAACAACTCAAAAAATTGAATCACTCCAAAACTAACCTCCAAAGTAACACCCATCCCATTAAAAAATGGGCCAAAGTTTTAAGAGAATCTTCTCTGAAGAAGAAACAAAAATTGCCTACAGACACATGAAGAAATGCTCAACATTTCTGGTCATAAAAGAAATGCAAATCAAAACAACTCTAAGATTCCACCTCACTCCAGTTAGAATGGCCAGGATCAGGAAAACGAATGACAACAGATGCTGGAGGGGATGTGGCCAGGAGGGATCACTACTACACTGTTGATGGGAGTGCAAACTCTTTCAACCACTATGGAAAGCAGTGTGGCAGTGCCTCAAAAGGCTAAACATAGAACTCCCCTATGACCCAGCAATTCCACTACTTGGCATTTACCCAACAATCCAGAAACAAGGGCATACTAAACCCACTAGCACAACAATGTTCATTGCAGCACTATTCACCATAGCAAAGATATGGAACCAACCCAGATGTCCCTCAGTTGATGAGTGGATCAACAAGTTGTGGTATTTGTACACAATGGAATTCTAAAGAATGACATCGCCCCATTTGTTAGGAAATGGAAAGACTTAGAACAAATCATATTAAGTGAAGTAAGCCAGACTCAAAGGAACTTAGGCTCAGTGGTTTCCCTCATTCGTCATAATCAGTAGAAACCTTGGGCTCTACTAGCAGAGATTTGCAATAGAGCAAAAGGCCATATATAAGGCCATATAATGTGAAGCTAATTGAAAGGACCTCCATGGTATTGAAACGAAAGCCACATAATGAATGATTGTTGTCCTTAATGTACTATGTTGTCTCTTATCTCCTTTGCTGTCCCTTGGTTATCCCATATTGGTATAGTATCTCACTTTGTTATCTGATATATTGAATTTATTTGTTTTTGGATATTTGAAATTTGATAGGGAAGGGGGGAAAACCAAGACGGGTGGGGTTGTGGGGTTGGAAGGAAATGGGTACCAAGACATGTGAAAGGGTATAAATGTATGTGAATTAATGCACTTTCTATCTGGCAAATATCATGTAAGCCTTTTACTAATTACAATAAAAAAATTAAAAAAAAGAAAGTTGTAGTGTGTGGGGAGGATGATGTGGTCAAATACATTTTTTAGAAATATACCTCATCTGGTTGCCCTGGATTTTCCTGGGCTTCTCCTTAGAGAAAGGCCTGTTATATTGGATTTGTTCCTTGGCAATGATCTAGCATGTACATCTTCGATTAAAACATCCACAACTTCCATGCCTGAGACTCGAGTTTCCTGACCTTTGGCAACAGCACAGCAACATCTTTCTTCCTCCTGAGCCACAGGCCGAGTGAGCTGGCTTGAGTTGGTTATTAATTACAGTGGCTTGGTTATCAGGTTCCCAAATTCTGTTCCATTGTGAGGGAGGCAGGGTCACCTTTCAGGGCCCAATGACCAAAGATCCTTGCTCACAGAAGACCTCACCAAAGTCATAGTGGAGGCTGAATCTCTCCTCCAATCTCACAATATACCTGTGGATGTAGTAAACAGCACACCTTATTTGTCCAATCCCAATGTCTTCCACTAGGCCCAACTACTAGTCTGGTCTCAGGCTCACGGAGCCTGTATTAGGTAAGATCCAAACTTAAGGGTCAATATTGCCCTCATCCTTTACAAAACATTTGCTTCACAGTGCCTTCTCTGCCTGCATTTTGCCCCTTGTCGAATTTTTTTTTGTTTTTGCTAGTCTTGGGACTTGACCTTAGAGTGTGAACATTGTTCTTGGGCTCTTTTTAGGCTTTTGCTGTCCCACCGAACCACAGCACCAGTTGCAGTGTTTTCTATGTATGTGGTAATGAGGAATCAAACCTGAGTCTTTTTGCGTGGTAGCCAAGGACTCTACCACTAGGTCAAACACACAGGGCATCTTGCACATATTTTTGACGTCAATATACTAGGATATTATTAGGTTTCTGTATCCTAATCAATTTTTTCCTGATAATTAGCTTTGCTGTCATGTGTAAAAAATACAAGAGGGAAAAACACAGAAGAATTAGGGAAATTAAAAAAAAGCATTACACACATAGATAAGTGTTCATTCTTCGTCGGAGGAAGGATATATTGATATGATGATGATGCCTTTACAATTGCTATGTCAGGGTTGAGAGTTTGGCATAGTGGTAGAGTGCTTGCCTAGCATCCATGAAGATCTGGGTTTGATTGCTCAGTATCACATAGATAGAAAATCTAGATGTGGCACTGTGGCTCAAGTGGCAGAGGACTAGACTTGAGAAAACCCGAGGACAGTGCTCAGGCCCTGAATTCAAGTCCCAAGACTGGCAGAAAGATAAAAGAAAATAAAAATGCTTTTTACGAGCTAATTCACTCACAGCATTGGCTTCTGAAATCTTCGCTTCTGCATCTTGTGAAATACCCCTTTCCCTCAAAGTAGACAAGAAAAACAGATCCATCCCATGGTCCACTGTGAGGCCACTGGTTGGGCTAAGAGCTAGTCGTGCAGCAACACATAAGTTATTCTAATACTTTCCAAACTTTGTACTCAATTATGCTACCTACATACCAACTTAGGTCAGTTATCCTCATGCTATACCTTTTCTTCATTACAACAATATTCTTACACTCCTACGTTAATCCTCTTGCACCTCCCCTGACCTCTCTCATTTTTTTTTCAATCTCTGGACCTCTGCTCATCTTTCAACCCTTATACTGCACGGATCTACACTTGAAGGCTGTTGAGCAATATTGTATATGTAGGTGGTTAATTATTCTCTAGGCTCAGAGGGACTTAAAGACAATAGAGATTGGATTGAGAGGCTTATTGTTTAGGGTATAAATCGCTTATCAGTGGTTGTATTAGACTGGTCTGTAAGTGCACAAAAAGAAAGAGTGATAATACCAAACAAAACTTGTGAACATCTAGAGTCTGCCAGCTACAGAGGTCTAGGTTGGTTATATCTGAAAAACTATAATCATATTTAGTAGTAATCTTGCTCCCATTTTCAAATGCGCAGAACAAGAAACTCAAGAAAAATGTCAAATCAAGGAACAACTTCCCCCACCCAATGTAAACAGACAATGGAACAGTCACTGGCAGACCTAGAGGACAGTCTTCCTAGTGCTACACAAATGCAATTGATAAATATCATTAATGAAAAATGTGAAAATATAAAGAAAGAGATAATGGAGGAAGCCATAGCTGAACAAGAGGAAAGCAAAAACAAAGTGATAAATGAAAAAGAAGAAGCCATAAAGGAGGCCAAAATAAAGGTTTTTCAAAGAAAGATGGATGAATCCATAGAATCCACAAATAAAAACGTCACCAAACTCCAGCAAATGTCCAAGGAAAATAAAGCTACTGGGCTAACCACTCAAAAGGAAATCAAGGAGATAAAGAAATCCATACATGATCTAAAACAAGAGATGCAAGGCATCAAAAGTGAGCAATTAGAAGCAAGGGAGATGAAAAATAAAGTCGATAGCTTTGATAGCAGGTTAGACATTGCAGAGGAGAGAATTTCCGTGGCTGAAGATAATTTAGGTATTATAAAGAACAGAAAATGAGTCAATCCAAATCTAGGAAATATGAGAGAGCGCTTCAGGAGGTCCAAGATACAATTAGGAAGCCTAATTTAAGGCTAGTTGGTATTGAGGAGGGCGTGGAGAAAGAGGTCAATGGTATTGGAAATATACTTCAGGGAATCATCTCAGAGAATTTCCCAAATATCCAGAAGGGCAGGCCATCCAGATACGAGAAGCTTTTAGAACCTCAAACAGACCTGACCAGAAAAGAACATCCCACCGCCACATTGTGATCCGAACTGGATCAATAGAAACGACAGGAAAGATCCTAAAGGCAGCCAGGGAAAAGGGATCAGTAACCTACAAAGGCAAACAAATCAGAATAACCCCAGATTTCTCAGCAGAGACCATGCAAGCACAAAGTGACTGGAAGCATATATGTCATGCCCTTAAATCAAACCAAGAATACTGTAGCCAGCTAAGCTCTCATTCATAACTGAGGGAACAATAAAATCTTCCATTCCAGGGAAAAGCTGCAACAATATGTCGAAACAAAACCAACACTACAGAGAATTCTCAACGATGCTCTATACATAGAAAAGCAAAATAAATGCAATATATGGAAAGAAATGGCACCTAAAGAGCATACCATCTAAGGACCACAAGAACTGTCAAGACACAGGCCCTACTAAAAGCTTTTAACAATGGTAGGAACTAATAAATATCTCTCAATCCTAACTCTCAATATCAATGGACTGAACTCTCCAATTAAATGGCATAGGCTGTCTAGTTGGATCAAAAAGCAAGAGCCATCGTTCTGCTGTCTTCAAGAGACACATCTTACCCAAAAACAATCATCTTTTGAAAGTGAGAGGTTGGAATAAACTCTATCAAGCTAACTGCCCCCATAAACAGGCTGGAGTTGCCATCCTCATATCAGATACAATAGACTTCAAACTAAAATTAGTAAGAAAAGACAAAGAAGGTTACTACATACTACTAAAGGGATCTTTCCTCCAGGAAGACATAACGATCCTAAATATTTACACACCCAATCCCGGAGCTCCAATCTTCATCAAGCAAACTTTACTTACACTGAAACCATACACAGATCGAAATACAGTGATTGTTGGTGAGTTTAACACACCACTCTCACCTATGGACAGATCAACAAGGCAAAAACTCAAAAGAGAAACCTTAGAACTGAACAACTATATAGACCAATTAGATCTAACAGACATCTGCAGAATATTCCACCCAGTAACACCACAATATACGTTTGTCTCAGCAGCACATGGAACATTTTCCAAAATAGACCACATCTTAGGCCATAAAGCAAACCTGGACAGATTCAGAAACACTGAAATTATTCCATGCACACTCTCAGACCATAAAGGCATCAAATTGGAGCTGAACACACATCTCCACCAAAGAAAACCCTGTAACTCATGGAGACTGAACAACACATTGTTGAATCAAAAACAATGGGTAATCGAAGAGATCAGAACAGATATCCAACTGTTTATGAAATTTAACAATAAGGAGCACACAAATATCAAATCCTTAAGGACACAACAAAGGCAGTACTCAGAGGAAAATTTATAGCGCTGAGTGCCTAAAACAGCAAGTCAGAAAAATGGCAAACCAACTAGTTAATGTCTCACCTTAACCTCATGGAAAAAGAGCAACAAACCAACCATTAACCCATTAGGAGAAAGCAAATTATTAAAATCAAAGCAGAATTAAATGATTTGGAATAAAAAAATCTATAGAAAGAATCAACAAAACAAGGAGTTGGTTCTTTGGAAGAATTAACAAAATTGACAAGCCCTTAGCAAATCTTACCAAAAAAAGAAGAGAGCATATCGAAATAAACAAAATCGCAGATGAAAATGGTAATATCACGACAGAAATTACCAAGATCCAGAATATCATGAGGGAATACTTCTCAAACCTTTACGCCAACAAATTTGAGAATCTAGAAGAAATGGATGAATTCCTAGACAATATTAACATACACACATTGAACCAAGAAGAGCTAACCCAACTCAACAAGCCTATTTCAAGCTCTGAAATAGAAATGGAAATTAGACAACTTCCACTTAAAAAGAGTCCAGGCCCAGATGGATTCACAGCTGAATTGTATAAGGTCTTCAAAGCAGAGCTCACACCAATACTCCTCAAGCTCTTCAACGAAATTGAAAATGAAGGTTCTTTACCAAACTCATTCTGTGAATCCAGTATATCCCTCATCTCCAAACCAAACAGAGATTCATCAAAGAAAGAGAACTATATACCCATTTCTTTGATGAACATCGATGCAAAACTTCTCAACAAAATACTGGCCAACCGTCTACAACAACTCATCAAAAAAATTATACATTATGATCAAACTGGATTCATCACAGGGAGGCAAAGCTGGTTCAACATACACAAATCAATTAATATAATTCAACACATCAACAGGAGCAAGGACAAAAATCACATAATTGTCTCAATAGATGCGGAAAAGGCATTTGACAAGATCCAAAACCCCTTTATGTTAAAAGATGTGGAGAAACTAGGAATTCATGTAACATTTCTCAATGTAATAAAGGCTGTGTATGAGAAACCCACTGCTAGTATTATACTTAATGGTGAAAATCTAAAGCCATTCTCTCTAAAATCAGGAACAAGACAAGGATGCCCACTCTCTCCACTCCTTTTTAACATCCTACTAGAATTCCTAGGCAGTGCAATGAGGCAAGAAGCAAGCATAAAGGGGATCCAAGTAGGGAAAGAGGAAATAAAACTATCCCTCTTTGCAGATGACATGATTCTGTATTTAAAGTATCCTATAGACTCTACTCCCAAGCTCCTTGAGCTGATTCAAAGCTTTGGAAGTGTAGCAGGCCATAAAATCAAACCTCACAAATCAACTGCCTTCCTTTACCCCAACAGTGAGAGGAACGAGGCAATAATCAGGAAAGAAATTCCTTTCACAATAGCCTCAAAGAAAATAAAGTACCTAGGAATTAGCTTAACTAAGAATGTAAAGGACCGTTTAGATGAAAACTTTAAAACCCTAAAAAAGGAAATTAAAGCAGAACTAAGGAAATGGAAAAACCTCCCATGCTCCTGGATTGGAAGAATCAACATTGTGAAAATGACAATCTTGCCAAGGGCTATCTACAAATTCAATGCAATACCCATCAACATCCCAATGTCATTCTTTAAAGACATAGAAGAGGCAATTCAAAATTTCATATGGAATAATAAAAGACCCCGTATATTAAAACACTTCTTAGCAGTAAAACAGCGCTGGAGGAATTTCAATTCAAACTTTAGACTCTATTACAGAGTTATAATTCTCAAAACAGCTTGGTACTGGCACAAGAACAGGCCTGAAGCCCAATGGAATAGAACTGCGGACCCAGATATTAAACCACAGACCTATGGCCACCTAATCTTTGACAAGGGAGCCAAAAAATAGAATGGAAGAAAGATAGCCTCTTCAAAAAGTTGTGCTGGTAGAACTGGTTAAACATCTGCAGAATATTAAGTTGGATCCTTCTTTGTCACCATGCACTAGAATTAACTCCAAATGGATCAAAGACAAGGAGGTAAAAGCTGACACATTGAAAAGTTTACAGGAAGGAATAGGAGATACACTAGGCCTCCTTGGCACAGGTCGAAACTTTCTTAATAAGGACCAAGAATCACAACAAATCAGAGAAAGGCTGGATAAGTGCGACTGCAATAAACTGCAGAGCTTTTGTATGGCAACGGATATAGCTAGTAAACTAATCAGGAAGCCTACAGAGTGGGAGAAGATCTTCACCAACCAAACAACGGACAAAGGCCTCATATCTAAAATATATCAACAACTCAAAAAATTGAATCACTCCAAATCTAACCTCTAAAGTAACACCCATCCCACGAAAAATGGGCCAAAGACTTAAGAGAGTCTTCTCTGAAGAAGAAACAAAAATGGCCTATAGACACATGAAGAAATGCTCCACATCTCTGGTCATAAAAGAAATGCAAATGAAAACAAGTCTAAGATTCCACCTCACTCCAGTTAGAATGACCAGGATCAGGAAAACGAATGACAACAGATGCTGGAGGGGATGTGGCCAGGAGGGATCACTACCACACTGTTGGTGGGAGTGCAAACTCGTTCAACCACTATGGAAACCAGTGCGGCAGTGCCTCAAAAGGCTAAACATAGAACTCCCCTATCACCCAGCAATTCCACTACTTGGCATTTACCCAACAATCCAGAAACAAGGGCATACTAAACCCACTAGCACAACAATGTTCATTGCAGCACTATTCTCCATAGCAAAGATATGGAACCAACCCAGATGTCCCTCAGTTGATGAGTTGATCAACAAGTTGTGGTATTTGTACACAATGGAATTCTATGCTGCTGTCAGAAAGAATGACATCGCCCCATTTGTTAGGAAATGGAAAGACTTAGAACAAATCATATTAAGTGAAGTAAGCCAGACTCAAAGGAACTTAGGCTCAGTGGTTTCCCTCATTCATCATAATCAGTAGAAACCTTGGGCTCTACTAGCAGAGATTTGCAATAGAGAAAAGGCCATATATAAGGCCAAATAATGTGAAGCTAATTGAAAGGACCTCCATGGTATTGAAACAAAAGCCACATAATGAATGATTGTTGTCCTTAATGTACTATGTTGTCTCTCATCTCCTTTGCTGTCCCTTGGTTATCCCATATTGGTATAGTATCTCACTTAGTTATCTGTTATATTGAATTTATTTGTATTTGGATATTTGAAATTTGATAGGGAAGGGAGGAAAACCAAGACGGGTGGGGGGTTTGGGGTTGGAGGGAAATGGGTACCAAGACATGTGAAAGGGTATCAATGTATGTGAATTAATGCACCTTCTATCTGGCAAATATCATGTAACCCTTTTACTAATTACAATAAAAAAATTAAAAAAAGAAAGTTGTAGTGTGTTGGGAGGATGATGGGGTCAAATATATTTCTTCTTAGAAATATACCTCATCTGGTTGCCCTGGGTTTTCCTGGCCTTCTTCTGAGAGAAAGGCCTGTTATACTGGATTTGTGGCTTGGCAATGATCTAGCATGTACATCTTCGAGTAAGACAGCCACAACTTCCATGCCTGAGACTCGAGTTTCCTGACTTTGGCAACAGCACAGCAACATCTTCCTTCCTCCTGAGCCACAGTCCAAGTGAGCTGGCTTGAGTTGGTTGTTAGTTACAGTGGCATGGTTACCAGGGTTCCATATTCTGTTCCATTGTGAGGGAGGAGGGTCACCTTTCAGGGCCCAATGACCAAAGATCCTTGCTCACAGAAGACCTCACCAAAGACATACTGGAGGCTGAATCTCTCCTCCAATCTCACAATATACATGTGGATGTAGTAAACAGCACACCTTATTGGTCCAATCCCAATGTCTTCCACTAGTCCCAACTACAAGTCTGGTCTCAGGCTCAAGGAGCCTTTCTTAGGTAAGATCCAAACTTAAGGGTCAATATTGCCCTCATCCTTTACAAAACATTTGCTTCACAGTGCCTTCTCTGCCTGCATTTTGCCCCTTGTCGAATTTTTTTTTGTTTTTGCTAGTCTTGGGCCTTTACTTTAGAGTGTGAACATTGTTCTTGGGCTTTCTTTAGGCTTTTGCTGTCCCACCGAGCCACAGCACCACTTGCAGCGTTTTCTATGTATGTGGTAATGAGGAATCAAACCTGAGTCTTTTTGCGTGGTAGCCAAGGACTCTACGACTAGGTCAAACACACAGGGCATCTTGCACATATTTTTGACGTCAATCTACTAGGATATTATTAGGTTTCTATATCCTAATAAACTTTTTCCTAATGGTTAGCTTTGCTGTCATGTGTAAAAAATGCAAGAGGGAAAAACACAGAAGAATTAGTGAAATTTAAAAAAAAGCATTACACACATAGATAAGTGTTCATTCTTTGTGGGAGAAAGAATATTTTGATATGATGATGATGACTTTATAATTGCTATGTCAGGGTTGAGAGTTTGGCATAGTGGTAGAGTGCTTGCCTAGCATCCATGAAGATCTGGGATTGATTGCTCAGTATCACATAGATAGAAAATCTAGATGTGGCACTGTGGCTCAAGTGGCAGAGGGCTAGACTTGAGAAAACCCGAGGACAGTGCTCAGGCCCTGAATTCAAGCCCCAAGACTGACAGAAAGATAAAAGAAAATAAAAATGCTTTTTACGAGCTAATTCACTCACAGCATTTGCTTCTGAAATCTTCGCTTCTGCATCTTGTGAAATACCCCTTTCCCTCAACGTAGACAAGAAAAACAGATCCATCCCATGGTCCACTGTGAGGCCTCTGGTTGGGCTAAGAGCTAGTCTTGCAGCAACACATAAGTTTTATTCTAATACTTTCCAAACTTTGTACTCAAATATGCTACCTACTTACCAACTTAGGTCAGTTATCCTTATGCTATACCTTTTCTTCACTACTACAATATTCTTACACTCCTACCTTAATCCTCTTGTACCTCCCCTGACCTCTCTCATTCTTTTTTTCTATCTCTGGACCTCTGCTCGTCTTTCAACCCTTATACTGCACGGATCTACACTTGATGGCTGTTGAGCAATATTGTATATGTAGGTGGTTAATTATTCTCTAGGCTCAGAGGGACTTAAAGACAATAGAGATTGGATTGAGAGGCTTATTGTTTTGGGTATAAATCGCTTATCAGTGGTTGTATTAGACTGGTGTGTAAGTGCACAAAAAGAAAGAGTGATAATACCAATCAAAACTTGTGAACATCTAGTGCCAGCTACAGAGGTCTAGGTTGGTTATATCTGAAAAACTATAATCGTATTCAGTAGTAATCTTGCTCCCATTTTCAAATGGGCAGAACAAGAAACTCAAGAAAAATGTCAAATCAACAAACAACATCCCCCACCCAATGTAAATAGACAATGGTACATTCACTGGCAAACCTAGAGGAGAGTCTTCCAAGTGCTACACAAATGCAATTGATAAACATCATTAATGAAAAATGTGAAAATATAAAGAAAGAGATAATTGAGGAAGCCATAGCTGAACAAGAGGAAAGCAAAAACAAGGTAATAAGTGAAAAAGAAGAAGCCATAAAGGAGGCCATATTAAAGGTTTTTCAAAGAAAGATGGATGAATTCATAGAATCCACAAATAAAAACGTCACCAAACTCCAGCAAATGTCCAAAGAAAATAAAGCTACTGAGCTAACCACTCAAAAGGAAATCAAGGAGATAAGAAATCCATACATGATCTAAAACAAGACATGCAAGGCATCAAAAGTGAGCGATTAGAAGCAAGGGAGATGAAAAATAAAGTAGATAGCTTTGATAGCAGGTTAGACAATGCAGAGGAGAGAATTTCCGGGGCTGAAGATAATTTAGTTATTATAGAGAAAGAACAGAAAATGAGTCAATCCAAATCTAGGAAATATGAGAGAGCGCTTCAGGAGGTCCAAGATACAATTAGGAAGCCTAATTTAAGGCTAGTTTGTATTGAGGAGGGCGTGGAGAAAGAGGTCAATGGTATTGGAAATATACTTCAGGGAATCAGCTCAGAGAATTTCCCAAATATCCAGAAGGGCAGGCCCATCCAGATACGAGAAGCTTTTAGAACCCCAAACAGACCTGACCAGAAAAGAACATCCCACCTCCACATTGTGATCCGAACTGGATCAATAGAAACGAAAGAAAAAATCCTAAAGGCAGCCAGGGAAAAGGGATCAGTAACCTATGAAGGCAAACCAATCAGAATAACCCCAGATTTCTCAGCAGAGATCATGCAAGCACGAAGTGACTAGAAGCATATATGTCATTCCCGTAAATCAAATAACTACCAACCAAGAATACTGTAGCCAGCTAAGGTCTCATTCATAACTGAGGGAACAATAAAACATTCCATTCCAGGGAAAAGCTGCAACAATATGTTGAAACAAAACCAACACTACAGAGAATTCTCAAAGATGCTCTATACATAAAAAACGAAAATAAATGCAACATATTGAAAAAAATGGCACCTAAACAGCATACCATCTAAGGACCGCAAGAACTGTCAAGACACAAGCCCTACTAAAAGCTTTTAAAAATGGTAGGAACTAATAAATATCTCTCAATCCTAACTCTCAATATCAATGGACTTAACTCTCCAATTAAACAGCATAGGCTGTCTAGTTGGATCAAAAAGCAAGAGCCATCGTTCTGCTGTCTTCAAGAGACACATCTTACCCAAAAACAATCATCTTTTGAAAGTGAGAGGTTGGAATAAACTCTATCAAGCTAACTGCCCCCATAAACAGGCTGGAGTTGCCATCCTCATATCAGATACAATAGACTTCAAACTAAAATTAGTAAGAAAAGACAAAGAAGGTTACTACATACTACTAAAGGGATCTTTCCTCCAGGAAGACATAACGATCCTAAATATTTACACACCCAATCCCGGAGCTCCAAACTTCATCAAGCAAACTTTACTTACACTGAAATCATACATAGATCGAAATACAGTGATTGTTGGTGAGTTTAACACACCACTCTAACCTATGGACAGATCAACAAGGCAAAAACTCAACAGAAAAACTTTAGAACTGAACAACTGTATAGACCAACTAGATCTAACAGACATCTGCAGAATATTCCACCCAGTAACAACACAATATACGTTTTTCTCAGCAGCACATGGAACATTTTCCAAAATAGACCTTTCCTCCAGGAAGACATAACGATCCTAAATATTTACACACCCTTTTGAAGATTCTCAAAAGACTGAAGATTCTGCCAGTGTAAGTTAGATTCCGGCATTGATATTAAATAATGCAATGAGTAGGGATTTATATTTGAAATATCACTGTTGACAAAATCTAACACACATTTGCTTAGTATTTGCTTTTGATTTCCCAAGAAGTACAGTACAAGCTAACACTGATGGCATATATCGACTGGGAGATGATTCAGAATATGTGACTCATTTGAACAGGAGTCAGTGAAAGATACAGAAGCAGGATACCCATATTGTGATAATTTGTATCTTTTGCATATTTTGTGTTTGTTGTTAATTCCATTTGTAGTGTACATTTCTAGGTAAAAACTTTTTTCCAAACAATTTGTTATTTCAACCGTAAAAAAAGACATTTATATGCCTGATAAAATTCACAGAATCCAATTTTTTCCATCTTATTTTTTGTTTTTTGGGGTTTTTTTGGTGGGTCATAGATCTTGAACTCAGCCTGGGCACTATCCCTGAGCTCTTTAGCTCCAGGCTACCACCTTACCCTGGAGCCAAGCCCCACTTCCCATTTTCTAAAGGTAAATTGGAGATAAGTGTCTCAGTTCTTTTTGTGCCAGGATGGCTTTAAACCTTGATCCTCAGAACTCAGCCTCCTGAGTAGCTAGGATTATAGAAGTGAGCCACCACCCCATCATGCTCAGCTTTCTGGGTTTTTTTTAAACTCGGTTTGAGCACTGTCCTTCAGCTTTCCTCAAGCCTAGTGATCTTCTACTTGAGCCACAGCACTACTTCTGGTTTTTTCTGTGTATGTGGTACTGCGGAATTGAACCTTCGTCTTCATACAAGCACTCTACAACTATGCCAAACTCCCAGCCCCTCCACATTAGTTTTTATGATAGATCTTTCCATGCATCCAGGATGGCTAGAAATCCTTCTTGAGTTTCCCAAGATCAGGGAGTATAGGTGTGTCCCATCCTGTGTGGCTACATAACCATTGTTTAGGGTACAGTTCTCGCTTCATTCTACCCATCTAGAGCAATTTTCATCTTCCATGTATAATCATTAAACATTCAGCTCCTGTTCCTCTCTAATCCATTCTCTGGAACCATCGTGCTTTTTGGCTCTAAGGGTTTGTTGATCCTTGGAAGCTCTGGAAGGGAAAACATACCCTATCTCTTCCTTTATGACTGCTGTATTTTTAGTTTACTGTAATCAAGATTCATCTGTAAAATATAGTAAAATGTTCTTCCTTTTCAATGCATTGTTTTGCATATTTCTATCTTTGGATTATTATTAATAGTTGTGAATGGATTCTCCACATATTTGTTCTAGTCTCTGCTTTCTCTTCCATTAGGTACAAATCTAGAAATAGAAGTGTTGGACCATATTTCTATGTAATTCTATATTTAGTACTTTTTTAGCACTCTCCACGCAATTTTTGATTGTTTTATATTCCTTGCAGAACTATTCCAAAGTTCTACTTCTTCTCACTACATTCCCAGTAATAGTTAGACTTTGAAAGTTGTTTTTTTGTATGCGTGTGTGTGTGTGTGTGTTTGTGTGTGTGTATGTGGATCTTTTTGTTTAAAACTATATTTATATTAATATACTTAAAGTAATGATTTCATTGTAATTTTAATTTTTCTCATGACTGTTAATATTGAACGTCTTTCTACATTTTGATCTACTATTTCTATATATTCTTTTTAGATAATCCACTCCAATCTCCAATTTTTTTCCCTTTTTTTGTAGGGTAGTGGGGAAAGTCATGGGGCTTGGACCTTGGGCCGTGAGCTCTTTAGTTTAAGGCTATTGTCCTACCCTGAGAATTGCCCCTCAGTCCTTCTGCTCACAGCTATCTACCCCTCTTCCCAATATATACAGAACAAAGGTCATCCTCAGTCTTTTTGAAAAAGTAAAACATACAGTAAATTTGTAGTATAAAACAGCAAGAAATAAATTTCTTGCCAGGTGCAGTGACTTCTACCTGTAATCCTAGCTACTCAGATATCAGGCTGATATCTAAAGATTTGGTTCAAATCCAGCCTGGGCATTAGAAAGTCTATGAGACTCTCATCTACAGTTAACCACTAGAATATGGGAAATGGCACTGTGGCTTCACAGGTAGGGTGATAGCCTTGAGTTGAAGAGCTCAGGAACAGTGCCCAGGCCCAGAGTTCAAGCCTTACAAATCCCCCAGCCAAAAAAAAGAAAAAAAGTTTCTTCCCCAAGTGATTATTATGCCAGACATAGAACATTAACATTCTGGGTGTACTTCACAGTATTATTACTTGATACCCTAAGATTTTGCAATATTCTCTCAGTATCAGCATATGTCATCATATAATGTAGTTCCTTTTCAATGGAATAATTCCATTTATAACCTAAATCTACTCCCGCGACTTATTTTTGCCGATACCACAATTGCTCTACCATGATATGCCACAAGCCATTAAACATTTTATGGTGGGTAATTGGAAAGGAGTCTCATGGAATTTTGTGCCAGGCTGGCTTTGAACCATGGTCCTCAGATCTCAGTCTCCTGAGTAGCTAGGATGACAGGCGTGAGCCACCAACACCGGGCTTGCCTTTTTATTTTTTTGTGGGTCTTGGGACTTAAACTCTGGGCCTAGGCACCATCCCTAAGCTTTTCAGGTCAATATTTCATGTAAGTCTAAACACTTAAGTAAAGGAATACAATTCCAACAAAAAAAAGAATAAAATTCCAGACATGGTGTGTTTATAACTCAGTGCTAATTACTTGATGAAAATGTGCCATTCCAGAAGCTGGTGTCATTTGATGATGTAGCTGTGGATTTCAGCTGGGAGGAGTGGCAGCATCTGGACAATGCTCAGAGGACCCTGTACAGAGATGTAATGCTGGAGACCTACAGCAACCTGGTGTCCTTAGGTGAGCAAAAGTCAAATTCACTTGCAAGGCCAAGTGCCTTGTTATTTTGCAGATACGTGAATGTTTATCAAACTTTCAATACTATTTAAATGAAAGATTCCAGGCCCTGAGAAGTATCATTACTTTCTAAAGAAAACCTAAGGTAATTTTGTACTCATTCTTCAGGATACCTTCAGGATACTTTGACAACAGTTCTAAATTATGTTTCCTCTAATGGAGACGACATTCCAAACTTACACAGTAATTGTAAGTGGATAAACCATCCAGAATAGAATATATATCATTATTGGAAATAGGATCTACAAATCACTAAACAGTGAGTTTATAATGGAAACCTGGCACTAGGTGCAATGTTTCATGCCTGTAATCTTAAAATATTCAAGAGGAAGAAATCTAAGAATTCTAATTTGAAGCCAGCAATGCCATAAAAATTGCCATGAAACTCTATAACTCCAAGTAACCCCTCAAAAATGTTAGTGCAGTGTCAAGAGTTTGACTTTGTGGTTGAGTGCTTGCCTAGCATGCATGAAGACCTATGCATGTAAGTGGAGCTGGGACTCAAACTGGTATTTTTCTAGCCTTGAGCAAGACAGCTAAGTTTATGCCATACCAAATGAATCCAGAGCTGGGGAAAAGTCAACCATGGAGCCAGTGAGAAATGAGAGAAAAGATTTAATAGATAACTTGTGAGTAGGATGTCTGCGAACTTAAAGCAATGATGACACCGCATAAGCAATAATTCTCTACTGTTTCTAATTTACAGGGCCCTGTGTTCCCAAACCTGTATTAATTGACAAGCTAGAGCACTGTGCAGAACTCTGGATAGGAAATTCCTCTGAGAAGAATATCACAGGTGAGTGAATGCATCTTCATATTGATGTTGGAGCCTGAGCCCCATTGGTAAGTTCATGTTGTGATGTACTGAGCAATAATATTCTTAGCTACCCTAAATCCTGTGTGGAACCTATGGAATTCTTTGTGAATGAATCAAGAATCATTTTCTTTTCCCAATCCTATGCTTGGTCTCAGGGCCTGAGCATGGTCCTTGGGTTTTCTCAAGGCTAGCTCTCTACTTCTTGAGTCATAGCACCACTTCTGGCTTTTTCTTTGTATGTAGTACCAAGGAACTGAACCAGGTCTTTGTGCATGCTAGCCCAAACGCCTGGCAATAAGAATCATAGGGTGATATGATGAATTCTATGTGGCAGTAGAGTTAAAGTTAGATTACTCTGTAGAAATCAGTGTGAAACAAAATAAAATGAGAAAGCCATGAGCCCGTGGCTCATGCCTGTAATCCTAGCTACTTAGGAGGCTGAGATCTGAGGATCAAGGTTCAAAGACTGACCTATCACAAAAACACCTTAGACTCTTCTCGCCAATGAACCAATAGAAAATGAGAAGTGGGGTTGAGTCTAAAGACATAGGGCAGTAGCCTTGAGATGAAGAGCTCAGGAAGAACAGCCAGGTCTAGAATTCAAGTCCCATGACCGCAAAACAAGAAAGAAAGACAGAAAGAAAGAAAGAAAGAAAGAAAGAAAGAAAGAAAGAAAGAAAGAAAGAAAGAAAAAAAGAAAGAAAGAAAGACGAAAGAGGGAAGAAAGAGGGAAGGAAGGAAAGGAAGAAAGAAAGAAAGAAAGAAAGAAAGAAAGAATGATATTTCATTTCTTTAAAACTAAGACTATAAATGATTGAGCAAACAAGGAATAAGTCAGGGCATTATTCTCTGATAATGATAATATCTTTATGCTGGTAGGAAGAGACTGGTATTCAAAACCAGACGTTTCCACCAGAAATTGAGCCTAGTGGTAGAGTGCTTGCCTAGCATGCACAAAGACACAGGTTTTATTCCTTATTACAATATGCATAGAAAAAGCCAGAAGTAATGAATTCATTGGTAGGGTTCTAGTCTTGAGAAAACCCAAGGACAGTAGTTAGGTCCTAAGTTCAAACCCAGGAATGGAAGGAAAAAAAAAGAACAAAGTTTCAATCAACATAAGAAAATTAACTAGACAATGAGCTGGGGATTTTCTGGTCTTCCATGGTTCTGAGGGACAGGAGTGTTAGAAAAGGAATTTTTATAAGACTTCAAATGGAAAGAAACAAATTTCAAAATTCCCACAAATACCTAAATTGAGACTTTAGTGAGAAGTTGTAACTGAAGGGATATAGGTGTAAGACCTTACTCTCAAGAATCGTTCTTGCTTGGATCAAAGGCAAACAGACATATAAACCAAACTTGTGGCCGCTGAGTCTAGAAAAAATTCGTGTTCCTCACTTAATGCTTAATAAGCAAACAGCATTGAAACTGGGTAAGGTAATCCTATCTGCTACTCAGGACCTGAGACTCTTATCTGTAGTTAACTCTAGAAAACAGGAAGTGGGGCTGTAGCTCAAGGATAGGGGTTATAGTCTTCTGCAGAAGTGTTCAGGGACAGGGCCGAGGCCTATGAACTACAAAAAAAAAAACAAAAGAAAAGAAAAGAAAGTTTTAAAAAGATGCAAAACAGCACAATATTTAGATTATTTCTCAAAAATAAAAGAAAGGCAGCTATTCCTCAATGTATAAACAAAACAGTATTTGAAAAATAACAGCTGCAGGTATATTATAGGTAGTATTCAGCTTAAAACTGTAGCAATACATAGATGGGTAATTTCAATAAATATTTCCTGTGATATAAAAAGAGAACTAAAACACAGAAAAACATTATTGGTCATTGTGAAATATCATTTTCTTAATAGGTTAGGGAGAAAAGCATATATTTCTCACAAATCAATTTCCACTTTTATATTTTAAAATATCTAACACTTAGGATGGGAAAGTAAAGTCATTACCTTTACAGCAAGGAATATTTGTATCTCATGTATGTTTGTGTCTTTTTTTCTATGACTCATTTTAGATGTCCAGGTAATGGAAAATGTGTTCAAGACCTGCCAGGAAAGTCCACATGAATGTCTTTGTGAAGTAGCAGTTGCAAGTAGTATCGAAGTGGAGGAAAACGTGAGATTTGCAACAACTTTAAATTTGAGCTCTACACATAATCCAGAGCTGATTAGTAATAACGGTAACAACTTAGGGGTGAGGACTGAGGAGTTCATAAAGTGTCAGAACATGCTTCTGTCTCCTAAGCCTGATGAGATGCATACTGCATATAGATCTCGTATGTCTCCTGTTCTTAAAAAATCCATCGGCTATTCAGAGCATTTTATTCATGATTGTGACAGTCCAAAATATCTGCAGTATCATAATTCTGTTCTCTCTGCCCAAGAAATTCTTCAGGGAGGGAGGAAAACTGCTAAATGTACTGTGTGATGAAAAATATTGTACTTAACACCGACCATCACTACACATCCGAAAATGTACACAGGAGAGACTCCTCATATATGTAGTGATTGTGAGAAATCTTTCAGTAATGAAATACGCCTTACAATACCTCAGAGCAAATATCCTGAGATATGTGATGCGTACATCAAGTGTGAAAATTAATTTCTGAGGAGTCAGACCTGACGCTCCAACCTCGATCTCCAAGAGAAGACAAACCTTATGAATATGAGGAACGTAATAAAATTTCTGCCCAGAATTCAGCTCTCAGCACACATCAGAGATCTCACACAGAAGAGAAATCTTTAATGGGATAAATGTGGGAAGACTTTTAGACTGAAATCATACCTCACTTTGCACCAGAGAACACACACAGAAGAGAAACCTTATGAATGTAACAAATGTGAAAAGTCTTTCACCCAGAAGATACACCTTCGAGTTCATCAAATAACACACACAGGAGAGAAATCTTATAAGTGTAATGAATGTGGAAAGTCTTTCCAAGGGAAGGGAAAACTTCGTGTTCATCAGAGAATACACACAGGAGTGAAACATTATGAATGTAACCAATGTGTAAAGTCTTTCCGACAGAAATCTTCCCTCAAATTGCATCAAAGAACACACACAGGAGAGAAACCTTATGTGTGCAACAAATGTGGAAAGACCTTCAAGTGGAAGTCATATCTTGATGGGCATAATAGAACTCACACAGGAGAGAAAACTTATGCATGTAGTGAATGCGGAAAGTCTTTCAAATGGAAGGTAAAACTCCATGTTCATCAGAGAATATACTCAGGAGAAACACCTTATGAGTGTAACATATGTGGAAAGTCCTTCACACAGAAGCCAAACCTCAACATGCATAAGACAATTCAAACAGGAGAAAAACCTTATGAATGTAACCGATGTGGAATGTCTTTCAAATGGAAGTCTTCCCTCAAATTGCATCAGAGAACACACACAGGAGAGAAACTGTACGAGTGCATCAAATGTGGTAAGACCTTCAGATGGAAGTCACATTACAGGAGGCATAACAGAATTCACACATATTAGAAACCTTAGGAATATAACCAAAGTTGAAAGTCTTTCGTGCAGTGTTCACCCTTCAGGAAGCATAAGAGAGTTCACACATATGAGAAGCCTTAGCAATGTAATAAATAGGAAAGACTTTTTAGTCTGTGGAAGAAAACTCAGCTTGTGTCACAGAACCAACACAAGATAAAACCCTTAATGAATGTAGCAAATGTTCAGTCTTTTCCCCAGAAGGCACAAGTCAAGATTTATCACTAAACACCCACAGGATAGAATCCTATGAATAAATAGAAAGGGAAATTTTTTTGAAGAACTCATAGTTGAGTTTGCATGATACCACACAGACACAGGATAAAAATCGTATGAATATAAGAATATGAAAAATCCATCATGAACGCATGACTAAGTATAAAATGCACATAGGAGAGAAAAGCCTTATGAATATTACAAATGTGGAAAGTGTTTGACCTGGAAGGCATACTTCTGTGTTTATCACAAACCTGATTCCCATAGAAGAAAAGAAAACTAATGAATAGAACAAATGTGTAATGACTTTTAATCAGAAGTCAGTCTTCAGTACATTTCAGAACATACACAATAGAGAAATTCTGAGTAATGAAAAACATTTAGCTATATATAGAATCTCTGTATATGGGAGCATTAGGGTAAGTCTTCTAAACAAAGTCAACTGTCAGCAAGCATTAAGAGCACTCACAGAAGAAATAAGAGCATGTAGGAAAACCTTTGTCAGAAACCTCTAAAAGCTGACTGTGTGGCTTAGTGGTAGAGTGCTAACCTATCAAGGATGAAGGCCTGGGTTAGATTCCTCAATACTACGTGAAAAGAGCAAGCCAGAAGCAGCACTGTGGTTCAAATGGTAGAGTGCTAACCTTGAGCAAAAGTAGTTCAGGCCCTGAGTTCAAGCCTAAGGATTGGAGAGAGAGAGAGAGAGAGAGAGAGAGAGAGAGAGAGAGAGAGAGAGAGAGAGAGAGAGAGAGAGAGAGAGTGAAAGAGAGAGAGAGAGAGAGAGAGAGAGAGACAGAGACAGAGACAGAGACAGAGAGAGAGACAGAAAGAGAGAGAGAGAAAGAGAGAAAAGAGACAGAAAGAGAGAGAAACAGGAACTTCTAAATTTTACAGAGATAGAGAAGGAGACAGAAACTAATTTCTAAACTTTACAGTCTTTCTATTTCCTTACAAATTCGTCTATGTCATTCTTTCTGACAGAAGCACAGAATTCCATTGTGTAAAAATACCATATTTCATCTACTCATCAACTGACGGGCATCTGGGTTGGTTCCATACCTTTGCTATAGTAAATAGTGCTGTGATAAATGTTATTGTTCTAGTGAATTTAGTATGTCCTATCTGGACGATTGGCAAGTAGTGAAATTGCTGGATCACAGGGGAGCTCTATGTTTAGTCTTTTTGGGATACTGCCATAGTGCTTTCCATAGTGGTTGAATGAGTTTGCAATCCCACAAGCAGTGTAGTAGTGATCCCTCCTGGCCACATCCCCTCCAGCATACGTTATTAGATTTCTGGATCTTGGCCATTCTAACTGGAGTGAGGAGGAAAAGGGAAAGAGGAACTGAAACTTTCTCTCCTTAGAGATGACATGATTCTGTATTTAAAGTACCCTATAGACTCTACTCCAAAGCTGCTTGAGCTGATATAAAACTTTGGTAAGGTAGCAGGGTATAAAATTAACCCTCAATGTCAACTGCCTTCCCATATGCCAACAAATGAGAGGAATGAGGCAAGAATCAGGATAGCAACTCATTTTGCTATCAAAGAAAATAAATACCTAGAAATTAACTTAGAATGTAAAGCACCTTTTTGGTGGAACTATAAACCCTGGAGAAGGAAATTAATGCACAACTGAGGAAATGCAAAAACCTATGCTCCTGGTTTGGAAGAAGTAATATTGTAAAAATGGCAATTTTGGTAAGGACTATCTACAAATTCTGTGCAATATTCATCAATATCCCAATGTCATTCTTTAAAGAAACAGAAGAGGAAATCCAAAATTTCAGTTGGAATAATAAAAGACCCCTTATAGTCTGTCTTCTTGCATGATACATAATGTTTAATCTCACCTTCTCCACCAAAATCTCACCTTTCTCATTGAGACACAGGTGGCCCTGTTTACTAGCAGCAAAGGCTCAAACACGCAGTTTCAGGTGTCACCACTGCCTCTGTTACTGGGTAGATCCAACTCTGTCATCGATTCTGAGGTCTGCTCTGGGAGTCTGGGTCACAAGTTGTTCTGTGGCATCTGCTGCCAGCCTGTGCCTATTTGCTTCCTTTTCCTCCAGCAGCCTACAACAGGGAATGAAGTTCAGGCGCTCATATTCTCCTTCATATGCAGGGCAGGATGAGCCCAACCCTCCCTCATCTTCCTCTTCCAGTTTTTGGGAAAAATGTGCTGGCAGAAGTCCTCAGGTGTGGCGCATGGCTGATCCACACTTTTAATCCAGGCTGGTCACGAGGCTGAGATCTGAGTATGGAAGTTCCAAGTCACCTAGAACAGGAAAGTCTGATAGATTCTTACTACCAAAAATAAAAACAGCTGGGAATGGAGTTTGTGCTCCAGTGGTAAAGGGCTAGTCTTGAGTACAAATGCTCAGTGCCCAGGCCCTGAGTTCAAGCTCCAGCACTGTCAACAACCTACTTTAGTGAGATTTTAGCTTTATCCATGTAGGCACATCTCACTGGAATCTTTGCTGGTAGAGATAGTCTTCATAATTTTGTCTCAAGTTAAAGGTCCTCCTTGGGTAGTACACAAAAGGTGTCATGGAGAGAGGAGCCCCACTTGCTCCAGGTTTGAAGATGGCATAGGTCAAGCCAGCATGGAGTTGGCACATCAGTCTTTTTCCTAGCACCACCTACCAGTGAATGTCAAATGACATTGATTGTTGTGGGATTGTGTGATTGAAGTGCCCCATTAAGGGCAGTGTTAGCACATCCAAACTTGGATACCAGGAATGCTGAAATCTCAAAGCTAAGATTTCTGTTGACTACAGAAATGCTGGTGTGTCTGTGATTCACTAAAAGTTCAGGTGCAAAGATTCTGAAGCTTGATGCCATGTGTTTATTCCATTTAGTAAAATTATTTTAATGCACTGTATAAGTTAAAACATTTGATAAGCGTCAGGGGTAGTGAAAACATTGTTCTTGAATTCAGGTGTCTGGCAGGGTAATGGGGGGGTGTTGGTGGCTGGGACTATGAAGCTGGAGCTGCTATCAAACCATGGATCATGTTCCTCTTTGTCTGGGAGAAATGACTCCAAAGATGAAATTTGAAAGGTGAGGAAAAGATGATGATGTACTCAGGAAATTTCTCCTAAACAAATGCTCATGTGGAAGTGGGATGGGGGCTGGGCATGTCTGAGGCAGAGCTTAAGGGGGCTTCTCATGGCGTTGAGAACGTTCCTTGCGACTTCAGGCATGCAGCAGGGTGTTTTAGATGACCATTGTGAGATGGATGGAATAAGACTGGAGACAAGATGAATGCTGGGATCCTGCTATGCTCTTGCATGAGTGGCTGGTGGCTCACCTGAAAGAACTAATTATGTCTAAAAAAGAAATCAGGAATTTGTTTTGATTAGATAATACCTGTAATCTGAGGCATATTCAGGATCCTGATCTTAGTATTGTGGTTTAAAACCAACCCAGCAAAGGGAACAATGCATGAGACTCATACTCCCAGTTTAGAGCAAGAACAAAGATTGAAGTAGAGCTGTGGCTCAAGAGCTAGAGTGCTACCTTGAGCAAAGAAAAGCTAAGAAAAAGCTCCAGGTCTTGAGTTCAAGGCCAGGAATGAAAGAAGGAAGGTAAAAAAAGGGAAGTATGTGAGGAAGGGAAATATATAAATGAAAGAGAGAAGGAACTAGAAATTTAAAACTCGAGAATATTTAAAAGTCATCAGTCCTTCTAAGAAAAGTGTTGGAGTATGGGTTCTATATGTGGTAAACTGGAAGCTCAGCAGTGACTTGTTAACCAAAGAGTCACCATGATGAGCAAAGGATAGAAATCTGCATGAGCCTCTTAGCGGATGGAGTCACAGAAGAGAACCTCAGCTCCCATCCCATAGTTAGAAGTATATAGAGATGGGGAAGTTGGCATCACCTTGATGTCATTGTGTCCATGGAGACTGGAAGGCATGGCTCTGTGAAAGCACAATGTTCTGGTTACTGAGCTGGGAGGCTGAGGAGAGCCAAGTCCTGGCCATGAAGAAATCAGGGTGGCAGCAGAGCAACTCTGCTGCAGTGTGTGCCTGCTTGGCTGTTCTTATTCTGTGGTGGATCAGGCCGGAGTGAGTGATAGTAACTGTTTTGTGGTCACAAGCCCTTCACCAAGAGCTTCCTCTGGGATCCTCAAAAGCTACAGGATGGCTGGTGGTGGGATGTGTGTGGGGTGGAAGTGACAGAGGGATGGACGCATGGCAAGGTGGGTGAAGAGATGAGAGGAATAATGAGAGCCCAGGTCATTGGTTTCCAAGGTTAATGGGTGGGAGGTAGAGAGGCATGATGGAGGAATGATGGAGGCAGGGGAAGGTGGTGACAGATTGAGGCCATCTGTAGTGCCAGCCTGGCCATCATCTGAAGCCCATAGGCAGCTTCGTGATCCTTCACTTAGTCCTGCTCCTTGTGGAGGGAATGTCACGTGTACCCAGAGCTAGGGGTGGGGCAATGTTAGTAGCACCTGGAGAACCATTGGCCTCTACCTGGGTGAGGGGTGTTTATGGCTCCCATGCTGGGTGGCCTGATAGCTATGGAACAGATCTCTCCTTAGCTACCACAGTCAGTGGCTGCTCTCCATCTAGGGTTAGGGCACCTGCTCAGCCATCAGGACACCCCATGCCAGGACAGAGGCCTACAATTCAGATGGCAGCACAGGAGTGAAGATGATCTCACCGTAGCCCTAGTTACATGGCTGTCCCTGCATGCTGGACAGGATGAGCTGGGGGAAGATGTTCTCTGTGTTTTTCCACAGCCTATCCCGGCCTCTTCTTGTATCTGATTAGATCAAGAGAGTACCAGGTTCCCTCTCATAGTCCTGGTTCTTTTTCTTTTACAGTCATGAGGCTTGAACTCAGGTCCTGGGTACTGTCCCTGAGCTATTTTGCTCAAGGTTGATGCTCTACCATTTGAACCATAGTGCCATTTCCAGCTTTTCCTTTTCATGTGGATCTCTGATATGTCCAGTACTGTGCCTGCAGGGAGGCACTCACCCCACAGACAGAGCCACCTCTGCCGTGACTGTGACTGCCCACAACCCTCACACCCAATCCTTGCAAACCCCTCGACTCTAGTTTTAGCTCCTCTTGGACTGGGTGTCCAGCCTACCCCTTCCTACACTCACAAAGGGTCTACAATTGTCTTCCCAGTGTCCTTTCTTCTGCCAGCCCGAGTACAGACTGTGCACATCTTGACGATCACAGAGCTCAAACCAAAGGCCGAGATGCAGAAGGGGGTGACCCAGTAGCTGCACAGGGCCCATGGATCATCCTGTGCATCCCCCAGCCTGTGGCTTCCCCCACCTCCTTGGCAGGGAAGCTCCATGCCCACATCCTGATCCCTGGTCCCCTCCAATTCCATTCTCCCTTGGATTTTGCAGACTGTCTACCATCAGGATCTAAAATTCTATTCATCACTTTATGCCCTTATCACTGATTTGCTACTTTGCCAGGATCTCCCCGTGCCTGGAGAGTGGGCATGTCATGTACTCTCTGTGGAGAAGTTGCCCCAGGAGAAGAAATATGCACTTCATGTGAGTGTTGGACAGGGCAGGAGGGCTCCCTAGGATCAGAAGCCACAGGAGGGGTGCAGATGGGGAATGCTAGGGGCCCCAGGGGACAGAGGGATTTAGGGCACAGTTGGTTCCTTCTGCAGGGTTGACAACGCTTCACAAACCCAACAGAATGAGGTTCACATTACAGATGTCACAGACAGTGCAGATTGCCAATGGGCGCAGGCTTCACTGTCACCCCCAGATGCTGGCTGCATGCTGGGATGCACGCAGAGATGTTTTCAAGATCAGGTAATGAGGATGTTGCAGGGTGTAACCATTCTTTTCAGATGGCTCTCTAGCTCTCTTGAGCTTCATCTCTATCTTTGGCTTTTTCTTGGCAGTTAACTGGAAATGAGAGTTTCATGGACTTTCCTTTCTGGACTGGCTTCAAAGAGAAGCTATGCACAGTTTTCAAACCATACCCTACTGAAGAAGGGAAGCTTGATCTGGTGCTTAACTGGGTTGCACTTTGGCTCCATTTGCTATGCCTCACGGGAGGGGGCTCATCATTTGTAGACTAAGATCTCATGACCTTCAAAGCCAAATGCTACCTGAAAGTTCAGGGTCCCAGCCTATGTGTTGGGCCGGGGTGAATATATTCTCTGTTATGCTGCGTCATCAACCCATGTTTTAAGCTGGAAGTAGGCAGTGCCACATTTGATAAGAACATCTGCCAGAGATTGTCACCTCATGAAAGCAGATTCTAAATTTGTATTCCATTTCCTGTGGTGGAGATATCCCCTCCAAGTTAGACAGGCTCACATCCACCTGCAGGTCACACTCCTAATGCACCCTTGAGTGTCCTCATGGTATTGGGATCTAAGTTTGTAGGGAATGCTGGTTTAGTCCATGAATTAGCTGGACAAGTGATGACAAACGTGTTGAGGATTAATATGAGAACAATTTAAGAAGCCCTGGAGGAGCATCAACCTGACCCTCTGTGGTGCTATAAATCTGATAGGATGTTCCAGACTGAGAAACAATCACATGGCTTTGTGTTTGGCATCCAGACAAGTGAGTGCATGTCTTAGCTGTCAGCCAATACAGAGGAGGACATGAATAAGTGGGTGGAAAGCATCTGTCAGACCCCTGTCTGGGGGCAGGTGGAGAGAACATAGGAAGGTAGATACCATGGCTGTGGTGGGGCCAAAAAAAGGGTAAAAGAGGCAAAGGAACCAGGTACTGGTAGCTCAAGACTGTCATCCTAGCTACTCAGGAGTTTGAGATCTGAGGATCACAATTCAAAGCCAGCCCAGGACAGAAACTCCATGAGACTCTTATCTGCAATAAACTACTGAATGCAAGAAGCTCAAGCTCAGTGACAGCATCCAGGCCTAGCGTTCAAAACCCAGGACTGGCAGAAAAAAGTATCAAAGGACAAGAAGCTGGCCAAAAGTTAGAGGGACTCTATGTTGACAAACAATACAATGGTAGGTTGCACTCAGAAGACTTGCACAAAATCTGGAAATGACTGAGACCTATCTATGTATGTTTCCTGTTTGTCTAAATACATATGTTTATGCATTTATATATTAGTATAGAGAGACAGATCAATACATATGAATATACATATATACATAGCCAGACACTTATGGGTGGGTGGTATACTGTGTGAGAGTTTGTGTTTGTGTTTTGTGGATGGCTATCTCTGTTTAAGAAAGATAGAAAATATGTAAATATCTTTAAAAAAACTTGATAAAATATAGAGAGACATAAGCTCTTGAGGGAATCTGAAATGACAAGATTATTCACAGGCACGTTTATCCTTATGGATTCCTCAGCAAGTTTTAATTTTTTTCATTATTTTCTTTCTTTTTTTGAAGCAGTGCTAAGGATTTCTCTCAGGGACCAGGTGCTGCCAATTACTAATTTTCTCATGGCTGGTACAAGAGGAACTGAGCCACAGTTCCACTTTTGCCTTATTTATTCGTGCTTAACTGAAGATAAAGATTTCTATCAGTGACTTTCTTTCAGGGGCTGGATTCTAACGAGGATCCCCAGACCTCAGCCTTCTCTATAGCTACAATTAACAATATGAGAACCCAGCACTGGGTTCCAATGCACAGGGCAAGAAATTGAGTGAATCTCTCAACTCCAATTAGCTATAATAAGCTACAAGTGAAAGACCAATACCTTTGAGGAAAAGATGCTGAGGGTTATCACACAGGCCCTATGAGTAAGCCCTAAACCCTGCACACATGTGTGCATGCACACATTGGCAGATACACACACACATGCACACACACAATATCTCAGGCAATATTGTATTTTGAATTAATATCCAAAGATTGGACAAAGGATAGCAAGTAATAAAATCTGTTTTTCTTGTCTACATTGAGGGAAAGGGATAAGTCACATGATGCAGAAGCGAAGAATTCAGTGGCAAATGCTGTGAGTGAATAACTTGTAAAAAGCACATTTCTTTTCTTTTCTTTTCTTTTCTTTTGTTTTTTCTGCCATTCCTGGGGCTTGAACTCAGGGCCTGAGCACTGCTCTTGACTTTTCCCAAGTCTAGCCCTCTGCCACTTGAGCCGCATTGCCATATGGATTTTTATATCTGTGTGATATTAAGGACTCAAACCTAGATCTTCATGGATGCTAGGCAAGCACTCTACCACTGGGCCAAACTCTAAACCCCGATAAAGTATTTCTAAATAGTCATCATCATCATATCAAAATATCCTTTCTCCTACAAAGAATGAACACTTATCTATGTCTGTAAGACTTTTTTTATGTCACCAATGCTTCTGTGATTTTCCCACTTGCATTTTTACAGATGACAGCACAGATATTCATCAGGAAGAAAAATAGATTAGGATACAGAAACCTAACAACGTCCTAGTAGATTGAAGTGAATAATATGTGCAAGATGGCCTGGGTGTTTCATCTATTTGTAGAGTGCTTGGCTACCACACAAAAAGACTCCAGTTTGATTCTGCAGTACCATATACATAGAAAACACTGGAAGTGGTGCTGTGGCTTGGTGGGACAGCTATAGCCTAAAGAAAGCCTAAGAACAATGGTCAGGCTCTGAGGTCAAGTCCCAGGACTAGCAAAGAAAATGTGCAAGAGGCAAAATGCAAGCTGAGAAGGCACTGTGAAGCAAAATGTCTTGTGAAGGGTAAGGGGAATAGTGACAGTTAAGTTTGGATCTTACCTAAGAAAGGCTCCTTGAGCCTGAGACCAGGCTAGCACTTACACCTAGTTAATGACTTGGGATTTGAACAAAAAGGTGTGCTGTTTACTACATCCATATGTGAGGTGGGAAGGGAGATTCAGCCTCCAGTATGTCTTTGGGGAGGTCTTCTGTGAGCAAGGAGCTTTGGTCATTGGGCCTTGAAAGGTGACCCTACCTACCTCACAATGGAACAGAATATGGAACCCTGGTAACCAAGCCACTGCATGTGACAACCAGCTCAAGCCAGCTCCCTTGGCCTGTGGCTCAGGAGGAAGAAAGATGTTGCTGTGCTGTTGCCAACGGTCAGGAGGCTCGGATCTCAGGCATGAGAGATATGGATCTCTCACTTGAAGAAATAGATTCTGGATCAGTGCCAAGCCAAAATTCCAGTATATCAGGCATTTCTCTAGGAAGAAAGCCAGGAAATTCCAGGGCAACTCAGATGAGGTATGTTGAGAGGAAGCCTATTTGAACCCATCATCCTGCCCACACACTACAACCTTCTTGTGTGCTCTCAAGTGACTATACTGAGATTAGAGTGTGTCATTTCCAATCTACTCTATTCCAATTCCTCAGTGTGAAGTGTGGTCCCATTCCTACGTTTGAAATATCCACTCTTTTGCCAACATAATGTGATGGTAAGTCAGCTCAGACTCTGAATGAGCCTTGTAACCTATGGATCCTGGAAGAAGGCCTGTTGGAGATGCAGCTGAGAAAGCTGATCCTCTGCCTACCAGAAAGGTGATCTCTTTTATGTGGGAAACTTCCTGCACAATTTCAAATAGTGGAGGACAATGTAGTAGTTGCTGGAAATTCTCTTGAAAAAGTGAGTGTTCCCCCTCCAAACCCAGGTTTGCTCACCCCTCCTGGCCAAGTCTTGGAATACTTGGCTCCTCTCTGAGCCTGTTTGCTTCACTGCGGTGTTCACAGGGGAGCTAAGCATGATACAAGTGCACAAACTACTTCATTATGACTGGGACACCATGCCATTTCATTTCCCTCACAAGCTACTGGAGTCTCAACAGTGTGCTTACTGAGAAGTTGGATTTCAGGCATGAGGAAGTGGCTCCCAACTGCAGCCCTCACCTAGGTGACATCCTAGGAAATCCCATTTCCCAGTAAGAAATGAGGTGTCAGTACTAATGGCGGAGGCCTCTGAAATACTGGCATCAGAGGAAAAGCTGGGGGCTGAATCACTTTTGAGCCATCAGGGAGGGATTGTGATAGCTTTGCCTGTTAGAACCTGAAAGCATTTACATTTTGGTGTGTGGTCCAGTGCTGCCACTTGAACCTGAACCCAGGTGTAAATGCCATCCCTTTGGTGTTCAAAAATTAGCACTGTACCATTTGAGTCATAGGTCAAGTTCTGGCTTTTTGCTGCCTAATTGAAGACAAGTGCCTTTAGACTTTTACTGACTAGACTGGCTTTCCACTGTGATCTTCAGAGCTCAGCCTGCTGGGTGGCTAAGATTAGAGGAATAAGCATTTAGTTTTTTATTTAGAGCATTCACTTATTGATTTATTTAGAGCATTTACTTAGTTAATTTAAGGTGCGTTTACTTTGGACAGATGCATAGAGGCCTCTCTCAGAAGCTTCTGGAAGTGGGGTGTAAAAGTCATCCTGTTCTCGAGTGTCTTTTACCCCCCTCCCAGCACATAAGTGCACATCTCTGCAGGACAGCCACAGCATTAGAGTCCTGCAAGAAAGGGGCTTTTGTAGAAGGCTCAGGATGGAGAGAGAAGGCTCTCACTTTCCTTGTACCGAATGTGCCCACAGCATCATGTGTTCCATCTATACGATGTGAATGGACTTCTACCCCAGTGATTTCTACGAGTTCAAGAACTGCCACACCCTGACACAACTCAAGCTCTATATGAGGCTCCACATGCCGGCTTTGGACCTGCTCTTCTAAACACATAATTTTTGACCAGCTGGAGGAATGTGCGACCAGTAAGACCAAGAAAAAGTAGAAGTCCTGGTGTGGGTGCCTCAGAGCCTGTGAGTAGGAAGCCCATGTGGTCTAGATATTGGTTGGCCCTTACTTCTACAGAGCTTGGCAAAATGCCCTTTATGGGTGGTGTCAGCCAGGTAATGTCTGTCCTCTGAAAGGACTTGTGAATATGCACTCATTAGAAAGACCCTACACCTCCTCAGTGTTCAGTCCAAACTCCAGTTCTACAGGTTCCTCCATTAGATCCTCATGGAAGTTGAGTGACACTTCAACTTGCAGAGTCCACTCTGTCCACTCTGTACCTATTTCCATTCTTAGGTTTGGGTCATCGTGGAAGAGCTTATCCTGAACTCCGGATGAAAAACCCACCAATGGAGCTGGTGACTGATGGAGACTGAGAATCATCACTGCACTCCAGAAACCATGGGCCTTCTGTAGAAATTACCAAACAGGTTTAGAGTCCTGTGGATATACCTTTTGCTCTGAACCCCATGTGTGACACAGTTGAACCTGCAGATACTATGGAGGAAGAAAAAGAGCAGCCAGATTTCCTTCCGTTTCCTTTCACACTCCACCCAGAGTCAGTCCATCTGAGTCAGAGTAACACTCCACTTATTGTGCAAGCTGAAGGGGCACACGCTGGGCTCATGGAAAATGTCCCCATGGGAAGCAGCAAGTGTACTCTCAATACTGGATTCATTGGAGGAAAATGAATCCATCCTTACAGAATATCCAGACCCATCCATCTCCCTAAAAAAGACTCAATCTCCATTCGACAAACCAGAATCCATCCCCCTCTTAACTCAGGAAGGACATTCTGTTTCTCATGAGGAAGGAGACCCTTCTGAGGACTCTGAAGTAGAATTACTGTCTGAAGGCAACTTGGAGGCCAGTCTGGATTTAGAGCTTCCCTGTCCCCTTCCTAAAAGGACATCTCTTTATCTTGCTCTCATGATTCTTGTCAAGTATTCATTGTATTTACTTTGCTAACTATTAAACTCTCATTGTTAATATTATGGTGTGCAGTTCTTCAGTGCTTATTATACTGTGTTTTATTTTCCACTTATAATGTGAGACCTCAGACACATAGGTCCTGGGTGGGCCAAAAACCAGACAGGTCTGGTCCCATAGAAGACAACCTTACTGGATATACAGGGAACTATGAAATGCATGGAATCACCAGGAATCCAGGCCAGGCCTCCATGGAAAGACAAGTCAGCTACCAAAGCTTAAGGACAAAGCAGATGCCTGGAAATGTGTTTTGTCAATCGGGAGAAGTGCCAGAGTAACTGTAATATTATGTGGGACTCTGTTCTGTGAGTTCAAGTCTGTTTATATATCCATTGTGCTTTGTACAAATATTTAAGAAAATTAAAACTCCACAATAGCATCAAAAATCTACTTTGGCTTTGAATGTTGCCTAGTTGTAGAGAGCTCGCCTAGTATACAAGAAGACCTTGATTCAATTCCTTGGCACTGCATACACAGAAAAAGCAGATGGGGCACTGTGGCTCAGGTGTCAGAGTGCCACCCTTGAACAAATGTGGCCAAGGACAGTTCCTGGTCCCTCAGTTCAAGCCCCAGGACTAGCCAAACAAGAAATCATACCATTTTCCACACATTTGGAAATAAATCTGTTTTATCTAACCCTACTTCTTTTTTGCCAGTCCAGAGTGTGTGCCACCAAGCCAAACTACTGGCCCCCAACCTTACTAATTTGAATCATTTAATTTTTTTACATAATCATATTTCATGCTGTCTGTATTAATAGCATAAACAGTATGCTTAGTGTAATAATGTTAAAGGTAAAACATAAGAAATTAATAACTAAAATTCCTTTTTTATTATTTTTATAGCATTACTACAATTTTATGAGAAAAATTACCTAGAATGTTTATTTTAGAGTTCAAGTAATCCATTTTGATAAATATATCAACCTACATCATTTATTTGAACACATTTTAAACTATTTTTTTCAGGAATGAAAATACATACATACTTGTTGTAAATGAAATTTATGACTTGGGGGGAAGGGAAAAAGAAAAGTGGGAAGAGGGTAACAGTGTTTACAAGAAATGTACTCATTACATATGTAACAGCAATCTCTTTGTATATCACCTTGACAACAAATTTTTTGAAAAGTACAATGCGTTTAAATGTCTACTTTGGGCAGAATTTTTTTTGCCAGTACTGGGCTTGGACTCAGGACCTGACCACGATCGTTGTTTTTGTTTTTGTTTATTCTTAAGGCGCAAGTTCTAGCACATGTGCCACAGCACCACTTTTATCTTTTTTTATCTATGTTGTGCTGAGGAATTGAACTTGGGTCTTCATTCATGCTCGGCAAGAACTCTTCCACTAGGCTTAACTTATGGCCCCAGTGGAAAGGAAGTTTTCCATAAAATATGTAGGAAATATGTACACTAAGGAAAAGCCATCAAAAATAGAAGAAAAATTATATACTTAGATAACGACATGCCAGTATTATGGCAGATCTCTGTAATTCTAGCTTCAAGAGTGGCCTATTTGGACCGGGAGTTGGCTGGCTGAAGTAAAGTGCTATCCTTGAGCAAGCCCTAGGACAGTGCTCTGGCCATGAGTTGAAGCCATAGGATATGCAAAAAAATAATTTAATGCCCGTGACTGGTGGCTCAGCCTGGTAATCCTAGCTACCCTGGAGGATCGAGGTTCAAAGACGGCCCAGGCATTAAACTCTGTGAGAATCTTATTTCCAAATAATCCAGAAAATTCAAAATGACAATGTGCCTCAAGTGGTAGAGCTCTTGCCTTGAGCTGAAGAGCTTAAGGTAAACATCCAGGCCCAGAGTTCAAGCCCCATGAGTGAAAAAAAGAAAAAGAAAAAGAAAGCCCTTATCTAAGGCTGGAGTGCACACTAGTGGTAGTTTGCTTGCCTAGTATGCACAAAGCCCTGTGTTCAATTACTCTGGAAATGATCTCAGAAGGTTGGGTTCTGAGGATCACAGTTCAAAGCCAGGCCAGACACTAAAGTCCATGAAACTGTTACTTCCACTTAAGCACCAGAAAACCAGAAGTGACACTGTGGCTCAAGGTGTTTAAGGTTGTAGCCTTGAGCTGAAGAGCCCAGGGACACTGCCCAGGTGCACAATTAAAGTCTTACAACCAAGAGAGAGAGAGACTGAGAGAGAGAGAGAGAGAGAGAGAGAGAGAGAGAGAGAGAGAGAGAGAGAGAGAGAGAGAAAGAGAGAGAGAGAGAGACAGAGAGAAAGAGAGACAGAGAGAGAGAGACAGAGAGAGAGACAGAGAGAGAGAGACAGAGAGAGAGACAGACAGAGAGAGAGAGAGAGAGGCAGACAGACAGAGACAGAGAGACAGAGACAGAGACATCAAACAGTCAGGCACTGCTGGCTGAAGCGTGTAATTCTACCTACTATGGAGGCTGAGATTGGAGGATCTTGGTTCAAAGCCCAAAGCCAGCCTGGACACATATGTTTGTGAGACTTACATCACCAATTAACTACCAGAAACCAAAAATGGAGCTGTAGAGGAAGAGTGCTAGCCTTGAGCTGAAGAGGTCAGGGACAGTCCAGGCCCAAAGTCCAAGCAACATGACGAATCAATAATAAAAAAAGAAGATAGCTAATAGTAATGATGAATAATTTTGGGCTGGGAGTTTGGCCTATTGGTAGAGTGCTTGCCTAGAATGCACGAAGACCTGGGTTCAATTCCTCAATATCACATACATAGAAAAATGCTGGAAGTGGTGCTGAGGCTGAAGTGGTAGAGCCCTAGCCTTGAGAAAATATAAGGACAGTGCTCAGTCCCTGATTTCAAGCCCAGGACTGGCCAAATCAAAAGTAGTAGAGCACTGGCATTGAACTGAAGATCTGAGGAACAGCCCAGGCACAGAGTTCAAGCACCGCAAACAACAACAACAAAATCTATGAAATGGCAGTGGTGGTTTTAAGCTAAGCAAAAATAAAGTAGAAACTGGTAAAATACATATTTGTGTGTAAGCAAAATAGCCAGACTTATGCATTAGAACAGGATAGCAACTTGAAAAAAAATTTTGTTTTCCATCTCACTAGGTCCTGTCTCTTAATTTATTCAAGTAAGTAAAATGCTGGGTTTTATAATCGTTGCTCTGAATATTAGAAAATCATAATATCTCTCATTAACCAACAAAGACCAGAAACTGGGGCTTCGTTCTAATGGCAGAGTATCAGACAAGAGAAGAAAAAATTGAAGTAAGAACTTGAAGTTCTTGATCCAGAACCTGCATAGTAACAGAGCAGCAGCCTGGTGATGGTACCTCACACCTATAATCTTAGCTACTCAGGAGGCTAAGATCTGAGAATCAAAGTTTAAAGCCAGCCAAAGTACCCAGTTAACTGCAAGAAAAACCAGAAGTGGCACTGTGGCTCACAGATTAAAGCACTAGGCTTGAGCTGAAGAGCTCAGGGACAGTGCCCAGGCCCACAGTTCAAGCCCCACAATTGACAAAAATCAAACAAGCAAACAAAACTCACAAAGAAGCCTGCAGACCACAGTGGTTCTGCTGAGTCTCTTCTCTATGGGGATCAGGAAACATTTCACTTTTTCTGTCTCTTCCCATCTCAACATTCATACTAAAATAAGACTGTGTTGAAAGTTTCAATTTATAAAAATGTTTTTCATGAAGCACCCTGAAATATTCATCGCCTATATCTCAATTGAAGATAGTTGATTTGGGGCTGCATTGGTAGAGTGCTAGCCTTGAGCAGAAAAGGTCAGGGATAGAGCTGAAGCACTCAGTTGAAGACCCAGTGCCAACACACAAAAGAAATTATGCACTTTATAAATAATTTCTAATTTATTAATGAATTTTTCAGTCTGTATAAATATAGGGTACATTCCTTGTTACTTAAGTAAGATTGCTCTTTTTTTTTCTTTTTGCCAGTCCTACGGCTTGGACTCAGGGCCTAGACATTTTCATTGGACTCGCTTGCCCAAGGTGAGTGCTCTGCCTCTTGAGACACAGCGCCACTTCTAGCTTTTTTTCTGAGTATGCGGTACCGGTGAATAGAACCTAGGTCTTCATGCATTCTAGGTGAGCACTCTACCATTAGGCTACATTCCCAGGCAGTGAGATTCCTCTTACAGTCATTGTATGTTCATAGAGTTTGATCTCACACACTGTAGGGCCCTGATTGGTTTTGACCTGTGATCCTAAACCCTGAGCATCCTAAGTAGATTAAATTAAACTGTGAGCCAGCATGATGACTTCCATTCTTTTTTCTACAAAAATATATGTAGTTATCTAAAATATATGTATAGCTGAAAAAAATGAATCTCTCCCAAACAAATCTTCAAAGAAATAACCATCCTATTAAAAGGTGGGCTAAAGACTTAAAAGAGTATTCTCTGAAGAAAAAATTAAAATGGGCTTTAGACACATGAAGAAATGCTCCATATCTCTAGCAATAAGGGAAATTAAAATCAAAACATCTTTGAGATTCCTCCTGACTCCTGTCAGAATGGCCATTATCAAAAAATCTAATAAGAGATACTGGTGGGGAAGTGACCAGGGGGATCACACCTACACTGTTGGTGTGAGTGTAAACTCGTTCAACCACTAGGGAAAGCAGTGTGGTGGTTCCTCAAAAGACTGAACATAGAGCTCCCCTATGATCCAGCAAATCCACTACTTGGCATCTACCCAATTGTCCAGAAAAAAGGACATTCTAAAGCCACTAGCACAATGATGCTCATTGCAGCACTATTTACCATAGAAAAGCTATGAAACCAACCCAGATGCCACTCAGTAAATGACTGAATCAAGAAGATGTGGTACTTATACACAATGGAATGCTATGCTGCCATCAGAAGGAACGACATCGCCCCATTTGTAAGGAAATGGAAAGACTTGGAAAAATTCATATTAAGTGAAGCAAGCCAGACCCAAAGAAACATAAGCTCAATGGTTTCCCTCATTTGTAACAATTAGTTCACATCTAGGACTCTCCTACCAGAGGATTACAATAACTCAAAAACCTAGGTATATAAGGTCATATAGGATGAGACTAAATGAAAGGATCTCTAGGATATGGGAACAAGAGCTATATCTTGTGTCATCGTTGCTCTTAATCTTGTGTGATTTTTGTCCTTAAACTACTATGTTATTTCTCATCTCTTATTTTGCCCTTTGGTTAATGTCAGATTGTTACTGTATCTGATTTTTCCCTGGCATATTGTATATATGTTTATTTGTTTATGTCAAATAGGAAAGGGAAGGGGGGAAACAAGATGATTGGGAAGGGGAGGGGAGAGGGAACTGGGGACAAAAACATGTGGAGTGGAATAAATGTGTGAGAAGTAATGCAGTCCACTACCTGTAAATGTAATCGTAACCCCTCTATACATTACCCTGAAAATAAAAAAGAGACTATAAAAATATCTGTAGAAAATGAGGCTGGATGATGGAAACAACCAGATGCCCTACTACAAAAAATGTGATACACGCACACACACACACACACACACACACACACACACACACACACAATGGAATGATACATAGCCAACCGACAAGATAAAATAATGGCATTCTCGGGGAAGTGGATGAAAAGGAAAAAAATCATATTAAGTGAAGTAAGCCAAACTCAAAGGAACATACGCCCCAGAGTCTCCCTCATTTGTCAAATTCAGTAGAAACCTTGGGCTGTGCTACCAGAGATTTACAATAGAACAAAATCTAGAGACATCGTGACAAATAGTATGACACTAAATGTAAGGACCTCCAAGATAAAGAAACAAAACTCATATAATGAGTGATTGTTGTCCTTAGTGAACTATGTGATCTCTTATCTCTTTTGCTATCCCTTGGTTATATCATATTGTTACAATATTTCACCTTGTTTTCTGATATATTTCATATGTGCCTAATTGGTTATTTGAAATTGGATAGGGAAGGGGGGAAATGAACATGAGTGGGGGTAGGGGAAGGGAAATGGGGACCATATCATTACATGGGGTATCAAAGTTTGAGAAGTAATGCACCTTCTATCTGGTGAATATAATGTAACCCTTCTATAAATTACAACAAAAATAAATACATAAAAAGAAGATCTGCACAGAAAAAAATAATAATGGCATTTTTGGGGTAGTGGATGAAATTAGAGTGAATCCTGTTGAGTGAGATAAGTCAAGACCAAGGAACAAAAGGTACATGGTATCCTTAATATATGGATATTAGTTTCAAACAGTAGTAGAGCGATGATTGAATAGTTGATACCCAAAGTTCTGGACATAATTTTGGAGATATAAACATAACTACATAGACATAAAAATCTAGGATAGACTATACACTCTATAGACATGTGTTTTATTATAGATTAATCTGTATCTATGACATACAATGACTCAGCATAACTTTTACTATATTCTAAAATCTATGTGCCAGTGATTGTATAGCGATTCCCTTCTTGAATACTTGTTGGTTAAACATGACATTTGAAATATGATGTAAAATTCAATGTTAATAAATTTTTTTTAAAAAGGGGCTAGAGGTAAATACCACTAATGCACTTGTTCTAATTGGTACAGAAATTTTCTTAATGAATCAAGGGTTTTATTACATCTTTATGCAATTATTTTAGTTCTGAGTGTTCTACACTCAATGATACTTCTGGAAAGATGATATAGCTGACTGTGTAGATGGTATGAAGACATACTGGCCTAAACGTAGAATAAAGCATTGGTAAGTGGCTGTTAGCTGTCAAGATTCTACTGGAATATATGGAATGAATTTATTAAGCACAATGCAGGCTCTTAGTCAGATCAGGATCAAGATTATGTGGTTCCATGAGATGAATGAGGAAAGATCAGAAAAATCTACTAAGATATCCAGATATACTTTTGAAACTAAGGTATCTGGATTCCTTTATTTTTTCTTTCTTGGTGGGGAGCTTGAACTTTGGACCTGGGCAAGGTCTCTTAGTTCTTTTTCCTCAAGGCTAATGCTGTACCAGTTTTAGCCACAACTCCACTTAGTTTTTGGGTGGATAAGTGGAGAGTAGAATCTTACAGGTTTTTTTTGTTTTCGTTTTTTTGCTTGCAAAGGCTTTGATTCACCTTCTCCCTGGCTAGTAGAATGACAATTATGACCCTCCAGCGCCTGACTAGTGATTTTTTGAAAATTGGACTTTCTTCCAAATCACGTAACTGGTTCCTAGCAAAGTTTGAAGCCTGACTTAAATGTGACAGATTTTTGTCACTTGGAGACACTCTGTGCTGAACGTTAGAAATCTACCAGCTGAGTCACAGTTTTTTGTTTATGTGGTGCTGAGGAATGGAATCCAGGGTTTCATACATGCTAGGCAAGCTTCATTTTCAGCCCAAGGTTTTATGTTTTGTTTTTTCAGTGTTGTTGCTTCTAAGGTACTGTATGATGTTCTTTCATTTTGTTTGCTTTTTACCTCTTTTCTTCTTTTTCCCTTTAGTTTTATTCTCTGTAGTCACTGTGTTGAATTCGGGTACCCTGTGTCTTGTACATAGGTTTATGTGATTTGGAATGGAGAGGGTATAATAAAATGGTAAAAAAAAAAAAAAGGAAAAAGGGTGAACCAATTGAACAGTGATACTTGGAAGACACTAAACGGAAATGAACTGAACAATCTGGGTGGAGAGGGGGCTGAGGGTAGGAAAACAGAGAAAAAGGAGGGAGGGGATAACAATTTTCTTAAGAAATGTGTTCATTACTTATGTAACCGTACGCCAACTATATATTGACTTAACAAAAAAATTAACTTAAAAAATAATTTAGCCGGGTATGGTGGCTCACACTTGTAAATGTAGCTACTCAAAAGGCTGGGATCCAAGGATAGCAGTTCAAAGTCAGCCTGGGCACTGAAGTCCATGTGACTCTTATCTCCAATTAACCACCAGAAACCCAGAAGTGTCCCTATGGCTCAAGGGATAGGGCAGTAGTCTTGAGCTGAAAAGCTCAGTGACAAGACCCAGGTGCAGAATTGCAGTCCCATGACTTGAATGATGAATGATACTAGCCAGGCTCTGTGCGCTCACAGTTGGAATCCTATCTACACAGAATCAGGTTTGAATCCAGCCCAAACAAATTGCATGATATTCTGATTTACAGTTCATTACCAAAAATCTGGAGGTAGAGCTGTGGATCAAGTGGTAGAACACTAGCCTGAACCAAAAAAAAAACATTTAAGGACAGTTCCCAGGCCCTGGGTTCAAGTCCCAAGACTTGCATAAAACAAACAAAATGTGACGCTGAGTCGTCCCTCATTTGGTGTTATAGTTCAATATTCTTGATATGCGTCTTAGAAATTAAGTCCCTAGCAAATACTCTCCCCTGAAATTCTGCTTCATAGCTGATTCATAGAATTTCAGCATCATTACTATCACCTTCCCGTTAGCATAGCAGTCTAGTACTGAAAATTTGAACAAAACTTTTGAGTAATCCTAATAAATCTGTGTATCATCTGCACACACATCAAATCAGCAGCAGCTATGATCTACTATTATCTAAATGTCTTTAATCACTTCTTGAGTTAATGAGCCTTAAAGAGTAAAACATATGAAACAGTTATGAAACTAACAGTCACCATTCTTCTACCTAATATTGTAATATAAGTTTATAAATGCAAGGACTATTCTGAAGTGTGCAGAAGATAGCTTATCATTATAATATTCTCATGAAGTATAGTTTTTAAGAAACATGTTGCTTGCTTTGGGAAAGCAAAGGCAAGGAAAAATGATATAAATAAGTTCCCTATTTATCAGAAAGAAAATACTATTGGGTTTAGATCAACTTTCATTCATTCCGTGCTGATAAACAAATATTTGCAATTCCTGAGGCCAATCACTTCATTGTGATGCACAATCAGCCAGCTTAGATCAATCTTCCAAAAAAGGAAAGGAACAAATGAGAAGCAATTAAGGTTTCCAAAATGAACCAGGTGGTGGTGGCAGCTCACACTTGTAATTCTATCTACTCAAGGCCTGAAATCCAAGGATCTGGACTAAGTCTGTCTGTTATGAAAATATTCCTGTCTGAAACATCATGTCTGTTATCACAGCCCAGCTGATACACTCTGCCCAACAGGTTCCAAACACCAAAGTCCATCTCCTATCTGAAATACTAGCAAACGTACTCACACATTATTTCCTCTTTGGGAGATAGTTGAAACAAGTACCAGAAACATTTCCCTGGCTTCAGAGTGGAAGTGGAAATATATACTCACTAGAAGCCCATCTAGTAAATTACAGTCAATCATCTTTCCTCACATCTTGTTAGTTAAATTGAATAATGAGTGTTTGGATCAGAAGCGATGTGTATGAGCATACAGGTTGTAAAAGTACTGTAATCCTAGCTACTCAAGATAAGCTGAGACCTGAGGATTCCAGTTCAAAATCAGCCATGCAATAAATTCCATAAAATTTTTACCTCTAATTAACCAGAAAAAAACAGAGCGTTGAATTGTGCGTAAAATGCCACAGGCCTAAGCTTTGCATAAAAGTGGTAAGGGGTAGCATTCAGGATGCCCACTCTCTCCAGTCCTTTTTAACATAGTACTAGAATTCCTAGGCAGTGCAATAAGGCAAGAAGCAAGCATAAAGGGGATCCAAGTGGAGAAGGAGAAAATAAAAATATCCCTCTTTGCAGATGACAGGATTCTGTATTTAAAGAATCCTATAGACTCTACTCCCAAGCTCCTTGAGCTGATTAAAAGCTTTGGAAGGGTAGCAGGCAATAAAATCATCCCTCAAAAATCAACTGCCTTCCTTTACGCCAACAGTGAGAGGAATGAGGCAATAATCAGGAAAGAAACTCCTTTCACAATAGCCTCAAAGAAAATAAAGTACCTAGGAATTAGCTTAACTAAGAATGTAAAGGACCGTTTAGATGAAAACTTTAAAACGGTAAAAAAGGAAGTTAAAGCAGAACTAAGGAAATGGAAAAACCTCCCATGCTCCTGGATTGGAAGAATCAACATTGTGAAAATGACAATCTTGCCAAGGGCTATCTACAAATTCAATGCAATGCCCATCAACATCCCAATGCCATTCTTTAAAGAAATAGAAGAGGCAATTCAAAATTTCATATGGAATAGTAAAAGAGCCGTATAGCAAAAACACTTCTTAGCAGAAAGAACAGCGCTGGAGAAATTTCAATTCCAAACTTTGGACTCAATTACAGAGCTATAATTCTTAAAACAGCTTGGTACTGGCACAAGAACAGGCCTGAAGCCCAATGGAATAGAACTGCGGACCCAGATATTAAACCACAGACCTAGGGCCACCTAATCTTTGACAAGGGAGCCAAAAAAATAGAATGGAAGAAAGATAGCCTCTTCAACAAGTTGTGCTGGCAGAACTGGTTAAGCACCTGCAGAAAACTAAGGTTGGGTCCTTCTTTGTCCCCTTGCACTAGAATTTACTCCAAATGGATCAAAGACCTGGAGGTAAAAGCTGACACACTGAAAAGTTTACAGGAAGGAATAGGAGATACACTAGGCCTCCTTGGCACAGGTCGAAACTTTCTTAATAAGGACCAAGAATCACAACAAATCAGAGAAAGGCTGGATAAGTGGGACTGCATTAAACTGCAGAGCTTTTGTATGGCAACGGATATAGCTAGTAAACTTCAGGAAGCCTACAGAGTGGGAGAAGATCTTCACCAACCAAACAACGAACAAAGGCCTCATATCTAAAATATATCAACAACTCAAAAAATTGAATCACTCCAAAACTAACCTCCAAAGTAACACCCATCCCATTAAAAAATGGGCCAAAGCCTTAAAGAGAGTCTTCTCTGAAGAAACAAACAAAAATGGCCTATAGACACAGGAAGAAATGCTCCACATCTCTGGTCATAAAAGAAATGCAAATCAAAACAACTCTAAGATTCCACCTCACTCCAGTTAGAATGGCCAGGATCAGGAAAACGAATGACAACGGATGCTGGAGGGATTGTGGCCAGGAGGGATAATTACTACACTGTTGGTGGGAGTGCAAACTCGTTCAACCCCTATGGAAAGCAGGGTGGCAGTGCCTCAAAAGGCTGAACATAGAATTCCCCTATGACCCAGCAATTCCACTACTTGGCATTTACCCAACAATCCAGAAACAAATGCATACTAAACCCACTAGCACAACAATGTTCATTGCAGCACTATTCACCATAGCAAAGATATGGAACCAACCCAGATGTCCCTCAGTTGATGAGTGGATCAACAAGTTGTGGTATTTGTACACAATGGAATTCTATGCTGCTGTCAGAAAGAATGACATCGGCCCATTTGTTAGGAAATGGAAAGACTTAGAACAAATCATATTAAGTGAAGTAAGCCAGACTCAAAGGAACTTAGGGTCAGTGGATTCCCTCATTCGTCAAAATCAGTAGAAACTTTGGGCTGTACTAGCAGAGATTGGCAATAGAGCAAAAGGCCATATATAAGGCCATATAATGTGAAGCTAATTGAAAGGACCTCCAGGATATTGAAACAAAAGCCACATAATGAATGATTGTTGTACTTAATGTACTATGTTGTCGCTCATCTCTTTTGCTGTTCCTTGGTTATCCCATATTGGTGTAGTGTCTCACTTTGTTATCTGATATATTGAATTTATTTGTATTTGGATATTTGAAATTTGATAGGGAAGGGGGGAAAACCAAGACGGGTGGGGGTGTAGCGTTGGAGGGAAATGGGTACCAAGACATGTGAAAGGGTATCAATGTATGTGAATTAATGCACCTTCTATCTGGCAAATATCTTGTAACCCTTTTACTAATTACAATAAAAAAAATTTAAAAAAAGAAAGTTGTAATGTGTGGGGAGGATGATGGGTTCAAATATATTTCTTCTTAGAAATTTACTTCATCTGGTTGCCCTGGATTTTCCTGGCCTTCGTCTTAGAGAAAGGCCTGTTTTACTGGATTTGTGGCTTGGCAATGATCTAGCATGGACATCTCCAAAGAAGACATCCAAAACTTCCATGCCTGAGACTCGAGTTTCCTGAGCTTTGGCAACAGCACAGCAACATCTTTCTTCCTTCTGAGCCACAAGCCAAGTGAGCTGGCTTGAGTTGGTTGTTAGTTACAGTGGCTTGGTTACCAGGGTTCCATATTCTGTTCCATTGTGAGGGAGGCAGGGTCACCTTTCAGGGCCCAATGACCAAAGATCCTTGCTCACAGAAGACCTCACCAAAGACATACTGGAGGCTGAATCTCTCCTCCAATCTCACAATATACATGTGGATGTAGTAAACATCACACCTTATTTGTCCAAACCCAATGTCTTCCACTAGGCCCAACTACCAGTCAGGTCTCAGGCTCAAGGAGCCTTTCTTAGGTAAGATCCAAACTTAAGGGTCAATATTGCCCTCATCCTTTACAAAACATTTGCTTCACAGTGCCTTCTCTGCCTGCATTTTGCACCTTGTCGAATTTTTTTTTGTTTTTGCTAGTCTTGGGACTTGACCTCAGAGTTTGAACATTGTTCTTGGGCTTTCTTTAGGCTTTAGCTGTCCCACCGAGCCACAGCACCACTTGCAGCGTTTTCTATGTATTTGTTAATGAGGAATCAAACCTGAGGCTTTTTGCGTGGTAGCCAAGGACTCTACCACTAGGTCAAACACACAGGGCATCTTGCACATATTTTTGACGTCAATCTACTAGGATATTATTAGGTTTCTGTATCATAAACAATTTTTTCCTGATGATTAGCTTTGCTGTCTTGTGTAAAAATGCAAGAGGGTAAAACACAGAAGAAGTAGTGAAATTTTAAAAAAAGCATTACACACATAGATAAGTGTTCATTCTTTGTAGGAGAAAGGTTATTTTGATATGATGATGATGATTTTATAATTACTATGTCAGGGTTGAGAGTTTGGCATAGTGGTAGAGTGCTTGCCTAGCATCCATGAAGATCTGGGTTTGATTGCTCAGTATCACATAGATAGAAAATCTAGATGTTGCACTGTGGCTCAAGTGGCAGAGGGCTCGACTTGAGAAAACCCGAGGACAGTGCACAGGCCCTGAATTCAAGCCCCAAGACTGGCAGAAAGATAAAGGAAAATAAAAATGCTTTTTACAAGCTAATTCACTCACAGCATTTGCTTCTGAAATCTTCGCTTCTGCATCTTGTGAAATACCCCTTTCCCTCAACGTAGACAAGAAAAACAGATCCATCCCATGGTCCACTGTGAGGCCACTGGTTGGGCTAAGAGCTAGTCGTGCAGCAACCCATAAGTTTTATTCTAATACTTTCCAAAATTTGTACTCAAATATGTTACCTACTTACCAACTTAGGTCAGTTATCCTTATGCTATACCTTTTCTTCATTACTACAATATTCTTACACTCCTACGTTAATCCTCTTGTACCTCCCTGACCTCTCATTCTATTTTTCTATCTCTGGACCTCTGCTCGTCTTTCAACCCTTATACTGCACGGAATTACACTTGATGGCTGTTGAGCAATATTGTATATGTAGGTGGTTAATTATTCTCTAGGCTCAGAGGGACTTAAAGACAATAGAGATTGGATTGAGAGGCTTATTGTTTTGGGTATAAATCGCTTATCAGTGGTTGTATTAGACTGGTCTGTAAGTGCACAAAAAGAGTGATAATACCAATCAAAACTTATGAACATCTAGTTTCTGCCAGCTACAGAGGTCTAGGTTGGTTATATCTGAAAAACTATAATCGTATTTAGTAGTAATCTTGCTCCCATTTTCAAATTGGCAGAACAAGAAACTCAAGAAAAATGTCAAATCAAAAACAACATCCCCCACCCAATGTAAACAGACAATGGAACAGTCATGGCAAACCTAGAGGAGAGTCTCCCAAGTGCTACACAAATGCAATTTATAAACATCATTAATGAAAAATGTGAAAATATAAAGAAAGAGATAATGGAGGAAGCTATAGCTGAACAAGAGGAAAGCAAAAACAAGGTGATAACTGAAAAAGAAGAAGCCATAAAAGAGGCCATAATAAAGGTTTTTCAAAGAAAGATGGACGAATTCACAAAGTCCACAAATAAAAACCTTACCAAACTCCAGCAAATGTCTAAGAAAATAAAGCTACTGAGCTAACCACTCAAAAGGAAATCAAGGAGATAAAGAAATCCATACATGATCTAAAACAAGACATGCAAGGCATCAAAAGTGAGCGATAAGTAACAAGGGATGAAAAATAAAGTAGATAGCTTTGATAGCAGGTTGTACAATGCAAAGGAGAGAATTTCCGGGGCTGAAGATAATTTAGGTATTATAGAGAAAGAACAGAAAATGAGTCAATCCAAATCTAGGAAATATGAGAAAGCGCTTCAGGAGGTCCAAGATACAATTATGAAGCCTAATTTAAGGCTAGTTGGTATTGAGGAGGGGGTGGAGAAAGAGGTCAATGGTATTGGAAATATACTTCAGGGAATCATCTCAGAGAATTTCCCAAATATCCAGAAGGGCAGGCCCATTCAGATACGAGAAGCTTTTAGAACCCCAAACAGACCTGACCAGAAAACAAGATCCCATCGCCACAATGTGATCCGAACTGGTTCAATAAAAACGAAAGGAAAGATCCTAAAGGCAGCCAGGGAAAAGGGATCAGTTACCTACAAAGGCAAATCAATCAGAATAACCCCAGATTTCTCAGCAGAGACCATGCAAGCACGAAGTGACTGGAAGCATATATGTCATGCCCTTAAATCAAATAACTACCAACCAAGAATACTGTAGCCAGCTAAGCTCTCATTCATAACTGAGGGAAAAATAAAAATATTCCATTCCAGGGAAAAGCTGCAACAATATGTCGAAACAAAACCAACACTACAGAAAATTCTCAAAGATGCTCTATACATACAAAACCAAAATAAATGCAATATAGGGAAAGAAATGGCACCTAAACAGCATACCATCTAGGGACCACAAGAACTGTCAAAACACGGGCCCTACTAAAAGCTTTTAAAAATGGTAGGAACTAATAAATATCTCTCAATCCTAACTCTCAATATCAATGGACTTAACTCTCCAATTAAACGGCATAGGTTGTCTAGTTGGATCAAAAAGCAAGAGCCATCGTTCTGCTGTCTTCAAGAGACACATCTTACCCAAAAACAATCATCTTTTGAAAGTGAGAGGTTGGAATAAACTCTATCAAGCTAACTGCCCCCATAAACAGGCTGGAGTTGCCATCCTCATATCAGATAAAATAGACTTCAAACTAAAATTAGTAAGAAAAGACAAAGAAGGTTACTACATACTACTAAAGGGATCTTTCCTCCAGGAAGACATAACGATCCTAAATATTTACACACCCTTTTGAAGATTCTCAAAAGATTGAAGATTCTTCCAGTGTAAGTTAGATTCCGGCATTGATATTAAATAATGCAATGAGTAGGGATTTATATTTGAAATATCACTGTTGACAAAATCTACCCCCCATTTGCTTAGTATTTGCTTTTGATTTCCCAAGAAGTACAGTACAAGCTAACATTTGTGGCATATATCGACTGGGAGAAATGATTCAGAATATGTGACTCATTTGAACAGGAGTCAGTGAAAGATACAGAAGCAGGATGCCCATATTGTGATAATTTGTATCTTTTCCATATTTTGTGTTTGTTGTTAATTCCATTTGCAGTGTACATTTCTAGGTAAAAACATTTTTCCAAACAATTTGTTATTTCAACAGCAAAAAAGACATTTATATGCCTGATAAAATTCACAGAATCCAATTTTTTCCATCTTATTTTTTGTTTTTTGGGGTTTCTTTGGTGGGTCATAGATCTTGAACTCAGCCTGGGCACTATCCCTGAGCTCTTCAGCTCCAGGCTACCACCTTACCCTGGAGCCAAGCCCCACTTCCCATTTTCTAAAGGTAAATTGGAGATAAGTGTCTCAGGTCTTTTTGTGCCAGGATGGCTTTAAACCTAGATCCTCAGATCTCAGCCTCCTGAGTAGCTAGGATTATAGAAGTGAGCCACCACCCCGTCATGCTCAGCTTTCTGGTTTTTTTTTAAACTCGGTTTGAGCACTGTCCTTCAGCTTTCCTCAAGCCTAGTGATCTTCTACTTGAGCCATAGCACTACTTCTGGTTTTTTCTGTGTATGTGGTACTGCGGAATTGAACCTTCGTCTTCATACAAGCACTCTACAACTATGCCAAACTCCCAGCCCCTCCACATTAGTTTTTATGATAGATCTTTCCATGCATCCAGGATGGCTAGAAATCCTTCTTGAGTTTCCCAAGATCAGGGAGTATAGGTGTGTCCCATCCTGTATGGCTACATAACCATTGTTTAGGGTACAATTCTATCTTCATTCTACCCATCTAGAGCAATTTTCATCTTCCATGTATAATCATTAAACATTCAGCTCCTGTTCCTCTCTACTCCATTCTCTGGAACCATCGTGCTTTTTGGCTCTAAGGGTTTGTTGATCCTTGGAAGCTCTGGAAGGGAAAACATACCCTAGCTCTTCCTTTATGACTGCTGTATTTTTAGTTTACTATAATCAACATTTATCTGTAAAATATAGTAAAATGTTCTTCCTTTTGAATGCATTGTTTTGCATATTTCTATCTTTGGATTATTATTAATAGTTGTGAATGGATTCTCCACATATTTGTTCTAGTCTCTGCTTTCTCTTCCATTAGGTACAAATCTAGAAATAGAAGTGTTGGACCATATTTCTATGTAATTCTATATTTAGTACTTTTTTAGCACTCTCCACGCATTTTTTGATTGTTTTATATTCCTTGCAGAACTATTCCAAAGTTCTACTTCTTCTCACTACCTTCCCAGTAATAGTTAGACTTTGAAAGTTGTTTTTATGTATGCGTGTGTGTGTGTGTGTGTTTGTGTGTGTGTATGTGGATCTTTTTGTTTAAAACTATATTTATATTAATATACTTAAAGTAATGATTTCATTGTAATTTTAATTTTTCCATGACTGTTAATATTGAACTTCTTTCTACATTTTGAACTACTATTTCTATATATTCTTTTTAGAAAATCCTCTCCCATCTCCAATTTTTTCCCTTTTTTTGTGGGGTAGTGGGGAAAGTCATGGGGCTTGGACCTTGGGCTGTGAGCTCTTTACTTTAAGGCTATTGTCCTACCCTGAGTATTGCCCCTCAGTTCTTCTGCTCACAGCTCCCTACCCCTCTTCCCATTATATACAGAACAAAGGTCATCCTCAGTCTTTTTGAAAAAGTAAAACATACAGTAAATTTGTAGTATGAAACAGCAAGAAATAAATTTCTTGCCAGGTGCAGTGACTTCTACCTGTAATCCTAGCTACTCAGATATCAGGCTGATATCTAAAGATTTGGTTCAAAGCCAGCCTGGGCATTAGAAAGTCTATGAGACTCTCATCTACAGTTAACCACTAGAATATGGGAAATGGCACTGTGGCTTCATAGGTAGGGTGATAACCTTGAGTTGAAGAGCTCAGGAACAGTGCCCAGGCCCAGAGTTCAAGCCTTACAAATCCCCCAGCCAAAAACAAGAAAAAAAATTTTCTTCCCCAAGTGATTATTATGCCAGACATAGAACATTAACATTCTGGGTGTACTTCACACTATTATTACTTGATACCCTAAGATTTTGCAATATTCTCTCAGTATCAGCATATGTCATCATATAATGTAGTTCCTTTTCAATGGAATAATTCCATTTATAACCTAAATCTACTCCCCCGACTTATTTTTGTCGATACCACAATTGCTCTACCATGATATGCCAAAAGCCATTAAACATTTTATGGTGGGTAATTGGAAAGGAGTCTCATGGAATTTTGTGCCAGGCTGGCTTTGAAACCATGGTCCTCAGATCTCCTGAGTAGCTAGGATGACAGGCGTGAGCCACCAACACCGGGCTTGCCTTTTTATTTTTTTGTGGGTCTTGGGACTTGAACTCTGGGCCTAGGCACCATCCCTAAGCTTTTCAGGTCAATATTTCATGTAAGTCTAAAGATTTAAGTAAAGGAATACAATTCCAACAAAAAAAAGAATAAAATTCCAGACATGGTGTGTTTATAACTCAGTGCTAATTACTTGATGAAAATGTGCCATTCCAGAAGCCGGTGTCATTTGATGATGTAGCTGTGGATTTCAGCTGGGAGGAGTGGCAGCATCTGGACAATGCTCAGAGGACCCTGTACAGAGATGTAATGCTGGAGACCTACAGCAACCTGGTGTCCTTAGGTGAGCAAAAGTCAAATTCACTTGCAAGGCCAAGTGCCTTGTTATTTTGCAGATACGTGAATGTTTATCAAACTTTCAATACTATTTAAATGAAAGATTCCAGGCCCTGAGAAGTATCATTACTTTCTAAAGAAAACCTAAGGTAATTTTGTACTCATTCTTCAGGATACCTTCAGGATACTTTGACAACAGTTCTAAATTATGTTTCCTCTAATGGAGACGACATTCCAAACTTACACAGTAATTGTAAGTGGATAAACCATCCAGAATAGAATATATATCATTATTGGAAATAGGATCTACAAATCACTAAACAGTGAGTTTATAATGGAAACCTGGCACTAGGTGCAATGTTTCATGCCTGTAATCTTAAAATATTCAGGAGGAAGAAATCTAAGAATTCTAATTTGAAGCCAGCAATGGCATAAAAATTGCCATGAAACTCTATAACTCCAAGTAACCCCTCAAAAATGTTAGTGCAGTGTCAAGAGTTTGACTTTGTGGTTGAGTGCTTGCCTAGCATGCATGAAGACCTATGCATGTAAGTGGAGCTGGGACTCAAACTGGTATTTTTCTAGCCTTGAGCAAGACAGCTAAGTTTATGCCATACCAAATGAATCCAGAGCTGGGGAAAAGTCAACCATGGAGCCAGTGAGAAATGAGAGAAAAGATTTAATAGATAACTTGTGAGTCGGATGTCTGCGAACTTAAAGCAATGATGACACATCATAAGCAATAATTCTCTACTGTTTCTAATTTACAGGGCCCTGTGTTCCCAAACCTGTATTAATTGACAAGCTAGAGCACTGTGCAGAACTCTGGATAGGAAATTCCTCTGACAAGAATATCACAGGTGAGTGAATGCATCTTCATATTGATGTTGGAGCCTGAGCCCCATTGGTAAGTTCATGTTGTGATGTACTGAGCAATAATATTCTTAGTTACCCTAAATCCTGTGTGGAACCTATGGAATTCTTTGGGAATGAATCAAGAATCATTTTCTTTTCCCAATCCTATGCTTGGTCTCAGGGCCTGAGCATGGTCCTTGGGTTTTCTCAAGGCTAGCTCTCTACTTCTTGAGTCATAGCACCACTTCTGGCTTTTTCTTTGTATGTAGTACCAAGGAACTGAACCAGGTCTTTGTGCATGCTAGCCCAAACCCCCGGCACCAAGAATCATAGGGTGATATGATGAATTCTATGTGGCAGTAGAGTTAAAGTTAGATTTCTCTGTAGAAATCACTGTGAAACAAAATAAAATGAGAAAGCCATGAGCCCGTGGCTCATGCCTGTAATCCTAGCTACTTAGGAGGCTGAGATCTGAGGATCAAGGTTCAAAGACTGACCTATCTCAAAAACACCTTAGACTCTTCTCGCCAATGAACCAATAGAAAATGAGAAGTGGGGTTGAGTCTAAAGACATAGGTCAGTAGCCTTGAGCTGAAGAGCTCAGGAAGAACAGCCAGGTCTAGAATTCAAGTCCCATGACCGCAAAACAAGAAAGAAAGAAAGAAAGAAAGAAAGAAAGAAAGAAAGAAAGAAAGAATGATATTTCATTTCTTTAAAACTAAGACTATAAATGATTGAGCAAACAAGGAATAACTCAGGGCATTATTCTCTGATAAGGATAATATCTTTATGCTGGTAGGAAGAGACTGGTATTCAAAACCACACGTTTCCACCAGAAATTGAGCCTAGTGGTAGAGTGCTTGCCTAGCATGCACAAAGACACAGGTTTTATTCCTTATTACAACATACATAGAAAAAGTCAGAAGTAATGAATTCATTGGTAGGGTTCTACTCTTGAGAAAACCCAAGGACAGTGGTTAGGTCCTAAGTTCAAACCCAGGAATGGAAGGAAAAAAAACAAAGTTTCAATCAACAAAAGAAAATTAACTAGACAATGAGCTGGGGATTTTCTGGTCTTCCATGGTTCTGAGGGACAGGAGTGTTAGAAAAGGAATTTTTATAAGACTACAAATGGAAAGAAACAAATTTCAAAATTCCCACAAATACCTAAATTGAGACTTTAGTGAGAAGTTGTAACTGAAGGGATATAGGTGTAAGACCTTACTCTCAAGAATCGTTCTTGCTTGGATCAAAGGCAAACAGACATATAAACCAAACTTGTGGCCGCTGAATCTAGAAAAGATTCGTGTTCCTCACTTAATGGTTAATAAGCAAACAGCATTGAAACTGGGTAAGGTAATCCTATCTGCTACTCAGGACCTGAGACTCTTATCTGTAGTTAACTCTAGAAAACAGGAAATGGGGCTGTAGCTCAAGGATAGGGGTTATAGTCTTCTACTGAAGTTTTCAGGGACAGGGCCGAGGCCTATGAACTACAAAAAAAAAGAAAAGAAAAGAAAAGAAAGTTTTAAAAATATGCAAAACAGCACAATATTTAGATTATTTCTCAAAAATAAAAGAAAGGCAGCTATTCCTCAATGTATAAACAAAACAGTATTTGAAAAAAAACAGCTGCAGGTATATTATAGGTAGTATTCAGCTTAAAACTGTAGCAATACATAGATGGGTAATTTCAATAAATATTTCCTGTGATATAAAAAGAGAACTAAAACACAGAAAAACATTATTGGTCATTGTGAAATATCATTTTCTTAATAGGTTAGGAAGAAAAGCATATATTTCTCACAAATCAATTTCCACTTTTATATTTTAAAATATCTAACACTTAGGATGGGAAAGTAAAGTCATTACCTTTACAGTAAGGAATATTTGTATCTCATGTATGTTTGTGTCTTTTTTTCTATGACTCATTTTAGATGTCCAGGTAATGAAAAATGTGTTCAAGACCTGCCAGGAAAGTCCACATGAATGACTTTGTGAAGTAGCAGTTGCAAGTAGTATCGAAGTGGAGGAAAACGTGAGATTTGCAACAACTTTAAATTTGAGCTCTACACATAATCCAGAGCTGATTAGTAATAACGGTAACAACTTAGGGGTGAGGACTGAGGAGTTCATAAAGTGTCAGAACATGCTTCTGTCTCCTAAGCCTGATGAGATGCATACTGCATATAGATCTTGTATGTCTCCTGTTCTTAAAAAATCCATCGGCTAATCAGAGCATTTTATTCATGATTGTGACAGTCCAAAAGATCTGCAGTATCATAATTCTGTTCTCCCTGCCCAAGAAATTCTTCAGGGAGGGAGGAAAACTGCTAAATGTACTGTGTGATGAAAAATATTGTACTTAACACCGACCATCACTACACATCCGAAAATGTACACAGGAGAGACTCCTCATATATGTAGTGAATGTGAGAAATCTTACAGTAATGAAATACGCCTTACAATACCTCAGAGCAAATACCCTGAGATATGTGATGCGTACATCAAGTGTGAAAATTAATTTCTGAGGAGTCAGACCTGACGCTCCAACCTCGATCTCCAAGAGAAGACAAACCTTATGAATATGAGGAACGTAATAAAATTTCTGCCCAGAATTCAGCTCTCAGCACACATCAGAGATCTCACACAGAAGAGAAAACTTATGAATGGGATAAAGGTGGGAAGACTTTTAGACTGAAATCATACCTCACTTTGCACCAGAGAAGACACACAGAAGAGAAACTTTATGAATGTAACAAATGTGAAAAGTCTTTCACCCAGAAGATACACCTTCGAGTTCATCAAATAACACACACAGGAGAGAAATCTTATAAGTGTAATGAATGTGGAAAGTCTTTCCAAGGGAAGGGAAAACTTCGTGTTCATCAGAGAATACACACAGGAGTGAAACCTTATGAATGTAACCAATGTGTAAAGTCTTTCCGACAGAAATCTTCCCTCAAATTGCATCAAAGAACACACACAGGAGAGAAACCTTATGTGTGCAACAAATGTGGAAAGACCTTCAAGTGGAAGTCATATCTTGATTGGCATAATAGAACACACACAGGAGAGAAAACTTATGCATGTAGTGAATGCGGAAAGTCTTTCAAATGGAAGGTAAAACTCCATGTTCATCAGAGAATATACTCAGGAGAAACACCTTATGAGTGTAACATATGTGGAAAGTCCTTCACACAGAAGCCAAACCTCAACATGCATAAGACAATTCAAACAGGAGAAAAACCTTATGAATGTAACCGATGTGGAATGTCTTTCAAATGGAAGTCTTCCCTCAAATTGCATCAGAGAACACACACAGGAGAGAAACTGTACGAGTGCATCAAATGTGGTAAGACCTTCAGATGGAAGTCACATTACAGGAGGCATAACAGAATTCACACATATTAGAAACCTTAGGAATATAACCAAAGTTGAAAGTCTTTCGTGCAGTATTCACCCTTCAGGAAGCATAAGAGAGTTCACACATATGAGAAGCCTTAGCAATGTTATAAATAGGAAAGAATTTTTAGTCTGTGGAAGAAAACTCAGCTTGTGTCACAGAACCAACACAAGATAAAACCCTTAATGAATGTAGCAAATGTTCAGTCTTTTCCCCAGAAGGCACAAGTCAAGATTTATCACTAAACACCCACAGGATAGAATCCTATGAATAAAATGAAAGGGAAATTTTTTTGAAGAACTCATAGTTGAGTTTGCATGATACCACACAGACACAGGATAAAAATCGTATGAATATAAGAATATGAAAAACCCATCATGAACGTATGACTTAAGTATAAAATGCACATAGGAGAGAAAAACCTTATGAATATTACAAATGTGGAAAGTGTTTGACCTGGAAGGCATACTTCTGTGTTCATCACAAACCTGATTCCCATAGAAGAAAAGAAAACTAATGAATAGAACAAATGTGCAATGACTTTTAATCAGAAGTCAGTCTTCAGTACATTTCAGAACATACACAATAGAGAAATTCTGAGTAATGAAAAACATTTAGCTATATATAGAATCTCTGTATATGGGAGCATTAGGGTAAGTCTTCTAAACAAAGTCAACCTTCAGCAAGCATTAAGAGCACTCACAGAAGAAAAAATAGCATGTAGGAAAACCTTTGTCAGGAACCTCTAAAAGCTGACTGTGTGGCTTAGTGGTAGAGTGCTAACCTATCAAGGATGAAGGCCTGGGTTAGATTCCTCAATACTACGAGAAAAGAGCAAGCCAGAAGCAGCACTGTGGTTCAAATGGTAGAGTGCTAACCTTAAGCAAAAGTAGCTCAGGCCCTGAGTTCAAGCCTAAGGATTGGAGAGAGAGAGAGAGAGAGAGAGAGAGAGAGAGAGAGAGAGAGAGAGAGAGAGAGAGAGAGAGAGAGAGAGAGAGAGAGAGAGAGGGAGACAGAAAGAGAGAGACAGAAAGAGAGAGACAGAAAGAGAGAGAGAAAGAGAGAAAAGAGAGAGACGGGAACTTCTAAATTTTTACAGAGATAGGGAAGGAGGGAGAGAAGGAGACAGAAACTAATTTCTAAACTTTACAGTCTTTCTATTTCCTTACAAATTCGTCTATGTCATTCTTTCTGACAGAAGCACAGAATTCCATTGTGTAAAAATAAAATATTTGATCTACTCATCAAATGACGGGCATCTGGGTTGGTTCCATACCTTTGTTATAGTAAATAGTGCTGTGATAAATGTTATTGTTCTAGTGAGTTTAGTGTGTCCTATCTGGACGATTGGCAAGTAGTGAAATTGCTGGATCACAGGGGAGCTCTATGTTTAGTCTTTTTGGGATACTTCCATAGTGCTTTCCATAGTGGTTGAATGAGTTTGCAATCCCACAAGCAGTGTAGTAGTGATCCCTCCTGGCCACATCCCCTCCAGCATACGTTATTAGATTTCTGGATCTTGGCCATTCTAACTGGAGTGAGGAGGAAAAGGGAAAGAGGAACTGAAACTTTCTCTCCTTACAGATGACATGATTCTGTATTTAAAGAACCCTATAGACTCTACTCCGAAGCTGCTTGAGCTGATATAAAACTTTGGTAAGGTAGCAGGGTATAAAATGAACCCTCAATGTCAACTGCCTTCCTATATGCCAACAAATGAGAGGAATGAGGCAAGAATCAGGATAGCAAATCATTTTGCTATCAAAGAAAATAAAATACCTACGAATTAACTTAGAATGTAAAGCACCTTTTTGATGGAACTATAAACCCTGGAGAAGGAAATTAATGCAGAACTGAGGAAATGCAAAAACCTATGCTCCTGGTTTGGAAGAAGTAATATTGTAAAAATGGCAGTCTTGATAAGGACTATCTACAAATTCAGTGCAATATTCATCAATATCCCAATGTCATTCTTTAAAGAAACAGAAGAGGAAATCCAAAATTTCACTTGGAATAATAAAAGACCCCTTATAGTCTGTCTTCTTGCATGATACATAATGTTTAATCTCACCTTCTCCACCAAAATCTCACCTTTCTCATTGAGACATAGGTGGCCCTGTTTACTAGCAGCAAAGGCTCAAACGCCCAGTTTCAGGTGTCACCACTGCCTCTGTTACTGGGTAGATCCAACTCTGTCATTGATTCTGAGGTCTGCTCTGGGAGTCTTGGTCACAAGTTGTTCTGTGGCTTCTGCTGCCAGCCTGTGCCCATTTGCTTCCTTTTCCTCCAGCAGCCTACAACAGGGAATGAAGTTCAGGCGCTACTGCTCTCCTTCATATGCAGGGCAGGATGAGCCCAACCCTCCCTCATCTTCCTCTTCCAATTTTTGGGAAAAAATGTGCTGGCAGAAGTCCTCAGGTGTGGGGCATGGCTGATCCACACTTTTAATCCAGGCTGGTCAGGAGGCTGAGATCTGAGTATGGAAGTTCCAAGTCACCTAGAACAGGAAAGTCTGATAGATTCCTACTACCAAAAATAAAAACAGCTGGGAATGGAGTTTGGGCTCAAGTGGTAAAGGGCTAGTCTTGAGTACAAATGCTTAGTGCCCAGGCCCTGAGTTCAGTTTCCAGCACTGCCAACAACCTCACTTTAGTGAGATTTTAGCTTTATCCATGTAGGCACATCTCACTGGAATCTTTGCTGGTAGAGATAGTCTTCATAATTTTGTCTCAAGGTAAAGGTCCTCCTTGGGTAGTACACAAAAGGTGTTATGGAGAGAGGAGCCCCACTTGCTCCAGGTTTGAAGATGGCATAGGTCAAACCAGCATGGAGTTGGCACATCAGTCTTTTTCCTAGCACCACCTACCAGTGAATGTCCAATGACATTGATTGTTGTGGGATTGTGTGATTGAAGTGCCCCATTAAGGGCAGTGTTAGCACATCCAAACTTGGATACCAGGAATGCTGAAATCTCAAAGCTAAGATTTCTGTTGGCTACAGAAATGCTGGTGTGTCTGTTTTTCACCAAAATTTCAGGTGCAAAGATTCTGAAGCTTGATGCCATGTGTTTATTCCATTTAGTAAAATTATTTTAATGCACTGTATAAGTTAAAACATTTGATAAGATTCAGGGGTAGTGAAAACATTGTTCTTGAACTCAGGTGTCTGGCAGGGTAATGGGGGGGGTGTTGGTGGTTGGGACTATGAAGCGGGAGCTGCTATCAAACCATGGATCATGTTCCTCTTTGTCTGGGAGAAATGACTCCAAAGATGAAATTTGAATGGTGAGGAAAAGATGATGATGTACTCAGGAAATTTCTCCTAAACAAATGCTCATGTGGAAGTGGGATGGGGGCAGGGCATATCTGAGGCAGAGCTTAAGCGGGCTTCTCATGGCATTGAGAACGTTCCTTGCGACTTCAGGCATGCAGCAGGGTGTTTTAGATGACCATTGTGAGATGGATGGAATAAGACTGGAGACAAGATGAATGCTGGGATCCTGCAATGCTCTTGCATGAGTGGCTGGTGGCTCACCTGAAAGAACTAATTATGTCTAAAAAAGAAATCAGGAGTTTGTTTTGATTAGATAATACCTGTAATCCGAGGCATATTCAGGATCCTGATCTTAGTATTGTGGTTTAAAACCAACCCAGCAAAGGGAAAAATGCATGAGACTCATACTCCCAGTTTAGAGGAAGAACAAAGATTGAAGTAGAGCTGTGGCTCAAGAGATAGAGTGCTATCTTGAGCAAAGAAAAGCTAAGAAAACGCTCCAGGTCTTGAGTTCAAGGCCAGGAATGAAAGAAGGAAGGTAAAAAAAGGGAAGTATGTGAGGAAGGGAAATATATAAATGAAAGAGAGGAGGAACTAGAAATTTAAAACTAGAGAGTATTTAAAAGTCATCAGTCCTTCTAAGAAAAGTGTTGGAGTATGGGTTCTATATGTGGTGAACTGGAAGCCCAGCAGTGACTTGTTAACCAAAGAGTCACCATGATGAGCAAAGGATAGAAATCTGCATGAGCCTCTTAGCGAATGGAGTCACAGAAGAGAACCTCAGCTCCTCAGTATATAGAGATGGGGAAGTTGGCATCACCTTGATGTCATTGTGTTCACGGAGACTGGAAGCCATGGCCCTGTGAAAGCACAATGTTCTGGTTACTGAGCTGGGAGGCTGAAGAGAGCCAAGTCCTGGCAATGAAGAAATCAGGGTGGCAGCAGAGCAACTCTGCTGCAGTGTGTGCCTGCTTGGCTGTTCTTATTCTGTGGTGGATCAGGCCGGAGCGGGTGATAGTAACTGTTTTGTGGTCACAAGCCCTTCACCAAGAGCTTCCTCTGGGATCCTCATAAGCTACAGGGTGGCTGGTGGTGGGATGTGTGTGGGGTGGAAGTGACAGAGGGGTGGACGCAAGGCAAGGTGGGTGAAGAGATGAGAGGAATGATGAGAGCCCAGTTCATTAGTTTCCAAGGTTAATGGGTGGGAGGTAGAGAGGCATGAGGGAGGAAAGATGGAGGCAGGGGAAGGTGGTGACAGAGTGAGGCCATCTGTAGTGCCAGCCTGGCCATCATCTGAAGCCCATAGGCAGCTTCCTGATCCCTCAATTTGTCCTGCTGCTTGTGGAGGGAATGTCACGTGTACCCAGAGCTAGGGGTGGGGCAATGTTAGTAGCACCTGGAGAACCATTGGTCTCTACCTGGGTGAGGGGCGGTTATGGCTCCCATGCTGGGTGGCCTGATAGCTATGGAACAGATCTCTCCTTAGCTACCACAGTCAGTGGCTGCTCTCCATCTAGGGTTAGGGCACCTGCTCAGCCATCAGGACACCCCATGCCAGGACAGAGGCCTACAATTCAGATGGCAGCACAGGGGTGAAGATGATCTCACCGTAGCCCTAGTTACATGGCTGTCCCTGCATGCAGGACAGGATGAGCTGGGGGAAGATTTCTCTGTGTTTTTCCACAGCCTATCCCGGCCTCTTCTTGTGTCTGATTAGACCAAGAGAGTACCAGGTTCCCTGTCATAGTCCTGGTTCTTTTTCTTTTACAGTCATGAGGCTTGAACTCAGGTCCTGGGTACTGTCCCTGAGCTCTTTTGCTCAAGGTTGATGCTCTACCATTTGAACCATAGTGCCATTTCCAGCTTTTCCTTTTCATGTGGATCTCTGATATGTCCAGTGCTGTGCCTGCAGGGAGGCACTCACCCCACAGACAGAGCCACCTCTGCCGTGACTGTGACTGCCCACAACCCTCACACCCACTCCTTGCACACCCCTCGACTCCAGTTTTAGCTCCTCTTGGACTGGGTGTCCAGCCTACCCCTTCCTACACTCACAAAGGGTCTACAATTGTCTTCCCAGTGTCCTTTCTTCTGCCAGCCCGAGTACAGACTGTGCACATCTTGACGATCACAGAGCTCAAAGCCAAAGGCTGAGGTGCAGAAGGGGGTGACCCAGTAGCTGCACAGGGCCCATGGATCATCCTGTGCATCCCCCAGCCTGTGACTTCCCCCACCCCCTTGGCAGGGAAGCTCCATGCCCACATCCTGATCCCTGGTCCCCTCCAATTCCATTCTCCCTTGGATTTTGCAGACTGTCTACCATCAGGATCTAAAATTCTATTCATCACTTTATGTCCTTATCACTGACTTGCTACTTTGGCAGGATCTCCCCGTGCCTGGAGAGTGGGCATGTCATGTATTCTCTGTGGAGAAGTTGCCCCAGGAGAAGAAATATGCACTTCATGTGAGTGTTGGACAGGGCAGGAGGGCTCCCTAGGATCAGAAGCCACAGGAGGGGTGCAGATGGGGGAATGCTAGGGGCCCCAGGGGACAGAGGGAGTTAGGGCACAGTTGGTTCCTTCGGCAGGGTTGACACAGCTTCACAAACCCAACAGAATGAGGTTCACATTACAGATGTCAGAGACAGTGCAGATTGCCAATGGGCGCAGGGGTCACTGTCACCCCCAGATGCTGGCTGCATGCTGGGATGCACGCAGAGATGTTTTCAAGATCAGATAATGAGGATGTTGCAGGGTGTAACCATTCTTTTCAGATGGCTCTCTAGCTCTCTTGAGCTTCATCTCTATCTTTGGCTTTTTCTTGGCAGTTAACTGGAAATGAGAGTTTCATGGACTTTCCTTTCTGGACTGGCTTCAAACAGAAGCTATGCACAGTTTTCAAATCATACCCTATTGAAGAAGGGAAGCTTGATCTGGTGCTTAACTGGGTTGCACTTTGGCTCCTTTTGCTATGCCTCACGGGAGGAGGCTCATCATTTGTAGACTAAGATCTCATGACCTTCAAAGCCAAATGCTACCTGAAAGTTCAGGGTCCCAGCCTATGTGTTGGGCTGGGGTGAATACATTCTCTGTTATGCTGGGTCATCAACCCATGTTTTAAGCTGGAAGTAGGCAGTGCCACATTTGATAAGAACATCTGCCAGAGATTGTCACCTCATGAAAGCAGATTCTAAATTTGTATTCCATTTCCTGTGGTGGAGAAATCCCCTCCAAGTTAGACAGGCTCACATCCACCTGCAGGTCACACTCCGAATGCACCCTTGAGTGTCCTCATGGTATTGGGATCTAAGTTTGTAGGGAATGCTGGTTTAGTACATGAATTAGCTGGACAAGTGATGACAAACGTGTTGTGGATTAATATGAGAACAATTTAAGAAGCCCTGGAGGAGCATCAACCTGACCCTCTGTGGTGCTATAAATCTGAAAGGATGTTCCAGACTGAGAAACAATCACATGGCTTTGTGTTTGGCATCCAGACAAGTGAGTGCATGTCTTAGCTTTCAGTCAATACAGAGGAGGACATGAATATGTGGGTGGAAAGCATCTGTCAGACCCCTGTCTGGGGGCAGGTGGAGAGAACATAGGAAGGTAGATACCATGGCTGTGGTGGGGCCAAAAAAAGTGTAAAAGAGGCAAAGGAACCAGGTACTGGTAGCTCAAGACTGTCATCCTAGCTACTCAGGAGTTTGAGATCTGAGGATCACAATTCAAAGCCAGCCCAGGACAGAAACTCCATGAGACACTTATCTGCAATAAACTACTGAATGCAAGAAGCTCAAGCTCAGTGACAGCATCCAGGCCTAGCGTTCAAAACCCAGGACTGGCAGAAAAAAGTATCAAAGGACAAGAAGCTGGCCAAAAGTTAGAGGGACTCTATCTTGACAAACAATACAATGGTAAGTTGCACTCAGAAGACTTGCACAAAATCTGGAAATGACTGAGACCTATCTATGTATGTTTCCTGTTTGTCTAAATACATATGTTTATGCATTTATATATTAGTATAGAGAGACAGATCAATACATATGACTATACATATATACATAGCCAGACACTTATGGGTGGGTGGTATACTGTGTGAGAGTTTGTGTTTGTGTTTTGTGGATGGCTATCTCTGTTTAAGAAAGATAGAAAATATGTAAATATCTTTAAAAAAACTTGATAAAATATAGAGAGACATAAGCTCTTGAGGGAATCTGAAATGACAAGATTATTCACAGGCACGTTTATCCTTATGGATTCCTCAGCAAGTTTTAATTTTTTTCATTATTTTCTTTCTTTTTTTGAACCAGTGCTAAGGATTTCTCTCAGGGACCAGGTGCTGCCAATTACTAATTTTCTCATGGCTGGTACAAGAGGAACTGAGCCACAGTTCCACTTTTGCCTTATTTATTCGTGCTTAACTGAAGATAAAGATTTCTATCAGTGACTTTCTTTCAGGGGCTGGATTCTAACGAGGATCCCCAGACCTCAGGCTTCTCTATAGCTACAATTAACAATATGAGAACCCAGCACTGGGTTCCAATGTACAGGGCAAGAAATTGAGTGAATCTCTCAACTCCAATTAGCTATAATAAGCTACAAGTGAAAGATCAATACCTTTGAGGAAAAGATGCTGAGGGTTATCACACAGGCCCTCTGAGTAAGCCCTAAACCCTGTACACATGTGTGCATGCACACATTGGCAGATACACACACACACGCACACACACAATATCTCAGGCAATATTGTATTTTGAATTAATATCCAAAGATTGGACAACAGGATAGCAAGTAATAAAATCTGTTTTTCTTGTCTACATTGAGGGAAAAGGATAAGTCACAAGATGCAGAAGCGAAGAATTCAGAGGCAAATGCTGTGAGTGAATAACTTGTAAAAAGCACATTTCTTTTCTTTTCTTTTCTTTTGTTTTTTCTGCCATTCCTGGGGCTTGAACTCAGGGCCTGAGCACTGCTCTTGACTTTTCCCAAGTCTAGCCCTCTGCCACTTGAGCCACATTGCCGTATGGATTTTTATATCTGTGTGATATTAAGGACTCAAACCTAGATCTTCATGGATGCTAGGCAAGCACTCTACCACTGGGCCAAACTCTAAACCCCGATAAAGTATTTATAAATAGTCATCATCATCATATCAAAATATCCTTTCTCCTACAAAGAATGAACACTTATCTATGTCTGTAAGACTTTTTTTATGTCACCAATGCTTCTGTGATTTTCCCACTTGCATTTTTACAGATGACAGCACAGATATTCATCAGGAAGAAAAATAGATTAGGATACAGAAACCTAACAACGTCCTAGTAGATTGAAGTGAAAAATATGTGCAAGATGGCCTGGGTGTTTCATCTATTTGTAGAGTGCTTGGCTACCACACAAAAAGACTCCGGTTTGATTCTGCAGTACCATATACATAGAAAACGCTGGAAGTGGTGCTGTGGCTTGGTGGGACAGCTATACCCTAAAGAAAGCCTAAGAACAATGATCAGGCTCTGAGGTCAAGTCCCAGGACTAGCAAAGAAAATGTGCAAGAGGCAAAATGCAAGCTGAGAAGGCACTGTGAAGCAAAATGTCTTGTGAAGGGTAAGGGGAATAGTGACAGTTAAGTTTGGATCTTACCTAAGAAAGGCTCCTTGAGCCTGAGACCAGGCTAGCACTTACGCCTAGTTAATGACTTGGGATTTGAACAAAAAGGTGTGCTGTTTACTACATCCATATGTGAGGTGGGAAGGGAGATTCAGCCTCCAGTATGTCTTTGGGGAGGTGTTCTGTGAGCAAGGAGCTTTGGTCATTGGGCCTTGAAAGGTGACCCTACCTCCCTCACAATGGAACAGAATATGGAACCCTGGTAACCAGCCACTGTATGTGAAAACCAGCTCAAGCCAGCTCCCTTGGCCTGTGGCTCAGGAGGAAGAAAGATGTTGCTGTGCTGTTGCCAAAGGTCAGGAGGCTCGGATCTCAGGCATGGGAGATATGGATGTCTCACTTGAAGAAGTAGATGCTGGATCAGTGCCAAGCCCAAATTCCAGTATAATAGGCATTTCTCTAGGAAGAAAGCCAGGAAACTCCAGGGCAACTCAGATGAGGTATATTGAGAGGAAACCTATTTGAACCCATCATCCTGCCCACACACTACAACCTTCTTGTGTGCTTTCAAGTGACTCTACTGAGATTAGAGTGTGTCATTTCCAATCTACTCTATTCCAATTCCTCAGTGTGAAGTGTGGTCCCATTCCTACGTTTGAAATATCCACTGTTTTGCCAACATAGTGTGATGGTAAGTCAGCTCAGACTCTGAATGAGCCTTGTAACCTACGGATCCTGGAGGAAGGCCTGTTGGAGATGCTGCTGACAAAGCTGATCCCTGCTTACCAGAAAGTTGATCTCTTTTATGTGGAAAACTTCCTGCACAATTTCAAATAGTGAAGGACAATGCAGTAGTTGCTGGAAATTCTCTTGAAAAAGTGAGTGTTCCCCCTCCAAACCCAGGTTTGCTCACCCCTCCTGGCCAAGTCTTGGAATACTTGGCTCCTCTCTGAGCCTGTTTGGTTCACTGGGGTGTTCACAGGGGAGCTAAGCATGATACAAGTGCGCAAACTACTTTATTATGACTGGGACACCATGCCATTTCATTTCCCTCACAAGCTACTGGAGTCTCAACAGTGTGCTTACTGAGAAGTTGGATTTCAGGCATGAGGAAGTGGCTCCCAACTGCAGCCCTCACCTAGGTGACATCCTAGGAAATCCCATTTCCCAGTAAGAAATGAGGTGTCAGTACTAATGGCGGAGGCCTGTGAAATACTGGAGTCAGAGGAAAAGCTGGGGGTGAATCACTTTTGAGCCATCAGGGAGGGATTGTGATAGCTTTGCCTGTTAGAACCTGTACCTATTTCCATTCTTAGGTTTGGGTCATCGTGGAAGAGCTTATCCTGAACTCCGGATGAAAAACCCACCAATGGAGCTGGTGACTGATGGAGACTGAGAATCATCACTGCACTCCAGAAAGCATGGGCCTTCTGTAGAAATTACCAAACAGGTTTAGAGTCCTGTGGATATACCTTTTGCTCTGAACCCCATGTGTGACACAGTTGAACCTGCAGATACTATGGAGGAAGAAAAAGAGCAGTCAGATTTCCTTCCGTTTCCTTTCACACTCCACCCAGAGTCAGTCCATCTGAGTCAGAGTAAAACTCCACTTATTGTGCAAGCTGAAGGGGCACATGCTGGGCTCATGATAAATGTCACCATGGGAAGCAGCAAGTGTACTCTCAATACTGGATTCATTGGAGGAAAATGAATCCATCCTCACAGAATATCCAGACCCATCCATCTCACTAAAAGAGACTCAATCTCCATTCGACAAACCAGAATCCATCCCCCTCTTAACTCAGGAAGGACATTCTGTTTCTCATGAGGAAGGTGACCCTTCTGAGGACTCTGAAGTAGAATTACTGTCTGAAGGCAACTTGGAGGCCAGTCTGGATTTAGAGCTTCCCTGTCCCCTTCCTAAAAAGACATCTCTTTATCTTCCTCTCATGATTCTTGTCAAGTATTCATTGTATTTACTTTGCTAACTATTAAACTCTCATTGTTAATATTATGGTGTGCAGTTCTTCAGTGCTTATTATACTGTGTATTATTTTCCATTTATAATGTGAGACCTCAGACACATAGGTCCTGGGTGGGCCAAAAACCAGACAGGTCTGGTCCCATAGAAGACAACCTTACTGGATATACAGGGAACTATGAAATGCATGGAATCACCAGGAATCCAGGCCAGGCGTCCATGGAAAGACAAGTCAGCTACCAAAGCTTAAGGACAGAGCAGATGCCTGGAAATGTGTTTTGTCAATCGGGAGAAGTGCCAGAGTAACTGTAATATTATGTGGGACTCTGTTCTGTGAGTTCAAGTCTGTTTATATATTCCTTGTGCTTTGTACAAATATTTAAGAAAATTAAAACTCCACAATAGCATCAAAAATCTACTTTGGCTTTGAATGTGGCCTAGTTGTAGAGTGTTCGCCTAGTATACAAGAAGACCTTGATTCAATTCCTCGGCACTGCATACACAGAAAAAGCAGATGGGGCACTGTGGCTCAGGTGTCAGAGTGCCACCCTTGAACAAATGTGGCCAAGGACAGTTCCTGGTCCCTCAGTTCAAGCCCCAGGACTAGCCAAACAAAAAATGATACCATTTTCCACACATTTGGAAATAAATCTGTTTTATCTAACCCTACTTCTTTTTTGCCTGTCCAGGGTGTGTGCCACCAAGCCAAACTACTGGCCCCCAACCTTACTATTTTTAATCATTTAATTTTTTTACATAATCATATTTCATGCTGTCTGTATTAATAGCATAAACAGTATGCTTAGTGTAATAATGTTAAAGGTAAAACATAAGAAATTAATAACTAAAATTCCTTTTTTATTAGTTTTATAGCATTACTACAATTTTATGAGAAAAATTACCTAGAATGTTTATTTTAGAGTTCAAGTAATCCATTTTGATAAATATATCAACCTACATCATTTATTTGAACACATTTTAAACTATTTTTTTCAGGAATGAAAATACATATATATTTGTTGTAAAGGAAATTTATGACTTGGGGGGAAGGGAAAGAGAAAACGGGGGAGGGGGTAACAGTGTTTACAAGAAATGTACTCATTACATATGTAACAGCAATCTCTTTGTATATCACCTTGACAACAAATTTTTTGAAAAGTACAGGTTTATATGTCTACTTTGGTCAGAATTTTTTTTTGCCAGTACTGGGCTTAGACTCAGGACCTGAGCACGATCCTTGTTTTTGTTTTTGTTTATTCTTAAGGTGCAAGTTCTATCACATGTGCCACAGCACCACCTTTATCTTTTTTTATCTATGTTGTGCTGAGGAATTGAACTTGGGTCTTCATTCTTGCTCGGCAAGAGCTCTTCCACTAGGCTTAACTTATGGCCCCAGTGGGAAGGAAGATTTCCATAAAATATGTAGGAAATATGTACACTAAGGAAAATCCATCAAAAATAGAAGAAAAATTATATACTTAGATAACGACATGCCAGTATTATGGCAGATTTCGGTAATTCTAGCTTCAAGAGTGGCCTATTTGGACCGGGACTTGGCTGGCTGAAGTAAAGTGCTATCCTTGAGCAAGCCCTAGGACAGTGCTCTGGCCATGAGTTGAAGGCATAGGACATGGAAAAAATAGTAATTTAATGCCCGTGACAGGTGGCTCACCCTGGTAATCCTAGCTACTCTGGAGGATCGAGGTTCAAAGATGGCCCAGGCATAAAAATCTGTGAGAATCTTATTTCCAAATAATCCAGAAAATTCAAAATGACAATGTGCCTCAAGTGGTAGAGCTCTTGCCTTGAGCTGAAGAGCTTAAGGTAAACATCCAGGCCCAGAGTTCAAGCCCCATGAGTGAAAAAAAGAAAAAGAAAAAGAAAGCCCTTATCTAAGGCTGGAGTGCACACTAGTGGTAGTTTGCTTGCCTATTATGCACAAATCCCTGTGTTCAATTACTCTGTACCACTTACACCAAAAAAAAAGCTGGAAATGATCTCAGAAGGTTGGGTTCTGAGGATCACAGTTCAAAGCCAGGCCAGACACTAAAGTCCATGAAACTGTTACTTCCACTTAAGCACCAGAAAACCAGAAGTGACACTGTGGCTCAAGGTGTTTAAGGTTGTAGACTTGAGTTGAGGAACCCAGGGACACTGCCCAGATGCACAAATAAAGTGTTACAACCAAAAGAGAGAAAGAGAGAGAGAGAGAGAGAGAGAGACAGAGACAGAGACAGAGACAGAGACAGAGACAGAGACAGAGACACAGGGAGAGAGACAGAGAGAGAGACAGACAGGCAGACAGACAGAGACAGACAGAGACAGAGATACAGAGACAGAGACATCAAACAGTCAGGCACTGCTGGCTGAAGCATGTAATTCCAGCTACTATGGAGGCTGAGATTGGAGGATCTTTGGTTCAAAGCCCAAAGCCAGCCTGGACACATATGTTTGTGAGACTTACATCACCAATTAACTACCAGAAACCAAAAATGGAGCTGTAGAGGAAGAGCGCTAGCCTTGAGCTGAAGAGCTCAGGGACAGTGTCCAGGCCCAAAGTCCAAGCACCATGACGAATCAATAATAAAAAAAGAAGATAGCTAATAGTAATGATGAATAATTTTGGGCTGGGAGTTTGGCCTAGTGGTAGAGTGCTTGCCTAGCATGCACGAAGACCTGGGTTCAATTCCTCAATACCACATACATCGAGAAATGCTGGAAGTGGTGCTGAGGCTGAAGTGGTAGAGCCCTAGCCTTGAGAAAATATAAGGACAGTGCTCAGTCCCTGAGTTCAAGCCCAGGACTGGCCAAATCAAAAGTAGTAGAGCACTGGCATTGAACTGAAGATCTGAGGAACAGCCCAGGCACAGAGTTCAAGCACCGCAAACAACAACAACAAAATCTATGAAATGGCAGTGGTGGTTTTAAGCTAAGCAAAAATAGAGTAGAAACTGGTAAAATATATATTTGTGTGTAAGCAAAATAGCCAGACTTATGCATTAGAACAGGATAGCAACTTGAAAAAAAATTTTGTTTTCCATCTCACTAGGTCCTGTCTCTTAATTTATTCAAGTAAGTAAAATGCTGGGTTTTATAATCGTTGCTCTGAATATTAGAAAATCATAATATCTCTCATTAACCAACAAAGACCAGGAACTGGGGCTTCGTTCAAATGGCAGAGTATCAGGCAAGAGAAGAAAAAATTGAAGTAAGAACTTGAAGTTCTTGATCCAGAACCTGCATAGTAACAGAGCAGCAGCCTGGTGATGGTACCTCACACCTATTATCTTAGCTACTCAGGAGGCTAAGATCTGAGAATCAAAGTTTAAAGCCAGCCAAAGTACCCAGTTAACTGCCAGAAAAACCAGAAGTGGCACTGTGGCTCACAGATTAATGCACTAGCCTTGAGCTGAAGAGCTCAGGGACAGTGCCCAGGCCCAGAGTTCAAGCCCCACAATTGACAAAAATCAAACAAGCAAACAAAACTCACAAAGAAGCCTGCAGACCACAGTGGTTCTGCTGAGTCTCTTCTCTATGGGGATCAGGAAACATTTCACTTTTTCTGTCTCTTCCCATCTCAACTTTCATACTAAAATAAGACTGTGTTGAAAGTTTCAATTTATAAAAATGTTTTTCATGAAGCACCCTGAAATATTCCTCGCTTATATCTCAATTGAAGATAGTTGATTTGGGGCTGCATTGGTAGAGTGCTAGCCTTGAGCAGAAAAGGTCAGGGATAGAGCTGAAGCACTCAGTTGAAGACCCAGTGCCAACACACAAAAGAAATTATGCACTTTATACATATTTTCTAATTTCTTAATGAATTTTTCAGTCTGTATAAATATAGGGTACATTCCTTGTTACTTAAGTAAGATTGCTCTATTTTTTTTCTTTTTGCTAGTCCTACGGCTTGGACTCAGGGCCTAGACATTTTCATTGGACTCGCTTGCCCAAGGTGAGTGCTCTGCCTCTTGAGACACAGCGCCACTTCTAGCTTTTTTCTGAGTATGAGGTACCGGTGAATAGAACCTAGATCTTCATGCATTCTAGGTGAGCACTCTACCATTAGGCTACATTCCCAGGCAGTGAGATTCCTCTTACAGTCATTGTATGTTCACAGAGTTTGATCTCACACACTGTAGGGCCCTGGTTGGCTTTGACCTGTGATCCTAAGCCCTGAGCCTCCTAAGTAGCTGAAATTAAATTGTGAGCCAGCATGATGGCTTCCATTCTTTTTTCTACAAAATATATGTAGTTATCTAAAATATATCTATAGCTGAAAAAAGTGTATCTGTCCCAAACAAATCTTCAAAGATACAACCATCCTATTAAAAGGTGGGCTAAAGACTTAAAAGAGTATTCTCTGAAGAAAAAATTAAAATGGGCTTTAGCCACATGAAGAAATGCTCCATTTCTAGCAATAAGGGAAATGAAAATCAAAACAACTTTGAGATTCCACCTGACTCCAGTCAGAATGGCCATTATCAAAAAATCTAATAAGAGATACTGGTGGGGAAGTGACCAGGGGGGATCACACCTACACTGTTGGTGTGAGTGTAAACTCGTTCAACCACTAGGGAAAGCAGTGTGGTGGTTCCTCAAAAGACTGAACATAGAGCTCCCCTATGATCCAGCAAATCCACTACTTGGCATCTACCCAATTGTCCAGAAAAAAGGACATACTAAAGCCACTAGCACAATGATGCTCTTTGCAGCACTATTTACCATAGCAAAGCTATGAAACCAACCCAGATGCCACTCAGTAGATGACTGAATCAAGAAGATGTGGTACTTATACACAATGGAATGCTATGCTGCCATCAGAAGGAATGACATCGCCCCATTTGTAAGGAAATGGAAAGACTTGGAAAAAATCATATTAAGTGAAGCAAGCCAGACCCAAAGAAACATAAGCTCAATGATTTCCCTCATTTGTAATAATTAGTTCACATCTAGGACTCTCCTAGCAGAAGATTACAATAACTCAAAAACCTAGGTATATAAGGTCATATAGGATGAGACTAAATGAAAGGATCTCTAGGATATGGGAACAAGAGCTATATCTTGTGTCATCGTTGCTCTTAATCTTGTGTGATTTTTGTCCTTGATCTACTATGTTATTTCTCATCTCTTATTTTGCCCTTTGGTTAATGTCAGATTGTTACTGTATCTGATTTTTTCCCTGGCATAATGTATATATGTTTATTTGTTTATGTCAAATGGGAAAGGGAAGGGGGGAAACAAGATGATTGGGAAGGGGAGGGGAGAGGGAACTGGGGACAAAAACATGTGGAGTGGAATAAATGTGTGAGAAGTAATGCAGTCCACTACCTGTAAATGTAATCGTAACCCCTCTATACATTACCCTGAAAATAAATAAGAGACTATAAAAATATCTGTAGAAAATGAGGCTGGATGATGGAAACAACCAGATGCCCTACTACAAAAAATGTGATACACGCACACACACACACACACACACACACACACACACACACACACACAAACAATGGAATGATACATAGCCAACCGACAAGATAAAATAATGACATTCTCGGGGAAGTGGATGAAAAGGAAAAAAATCATATTCAGTGAAGTAAGCCAAACTCAAAGGATCATAGGCCCAAGAGTCTCCCTCATTTGTCAAATTCAGTAGAAACCTTGGGCTCTGCTACCAAAGATTTACAATAGAACAAAATCTAGAGACATCGTGACAAATAGTATGACACTAAATGTAAGGACCTCCAAAATAAAAAAACAAAACTCATATAATGAGTGATTGTTGTCCTTAGTGAACTATGTGATCTCTTATCTCTTTTGCTATCCCTTGGTTATATCATATTGTTACAATATTTCACCTTGTTTTCTGATATATTTCATATGTGCCTAATTGGTTATTTGAAATTGGATAGGGAATGGGGGAAATGAACATGAGTGGGGGTAGGGGAAGGGAAATGGGGACCACATCATTACATGGGGTATCAAAGTATGAGAAGTAATGCACCTTCTATCTGGTGAATATAATGTAACCCTTCTATAAATTACAATAAAAATAAATGCATAAAAAGAAGATCTGCACAGAAAAAATAATAATGGCATTTTTGGGGTTGTGGATGAAATTAGAGTGAATCCTGTTGAGTGAGATAAGTCAAGACCATGGAACTAAAGGTACATGGTATCCTTAATATATGGATATTAGTTTCAAACAGTAGTAGAGCGATGATTGAATAGTTGATACCCAAAGTTCTGGACATAATTTTGGAGATATAAACATAACTACATAGACATAAAAATCTAGGATAGACTATACACTCTATAGACATGTGTTTTATTATAGATTAATCTGTATCTATGACATACAAAGACTCAGCTTAATTTTTACTATATTCTAAAATTTATGTGCCAGTGATTGTATAGCGATTCCCTTCTTGAATACTTGTTGGTTAAACATGACATTTGAAATATGATGTAAAATTCAATGTTAATAAATATTTTAAAAAAGAGGCTAGAGGTAAATACCACTAATGTACTTGCTCTAAGCGGTACAGAAATTTTCTTAATGAATCAAGGGGTTTTATTACATCTTTATGCAATTATTTTAGTTCTGAGTGTTCTACACTCAATGATACTTCTGGAAAGATGATATAGCTGACTGTGTAGATGGTATGAAGACATACTGGCCTAAACCTAGAATAAAGCATTGGTAAGTGGCTGTTAGCTGTCCAGATTCTACTGGAATATGTGGAATGAATTTATTAAGCACAATGCAGGCTCTTAGTCAGTTCAGGAATAAGATTATGTTGTTCCATGAGATGAATGAGGAAAGATCAGAAAAATCTACTAAGATATCCAGATATACTTTTGACACTAAGGTATCTGGACTCCTTTTTTTTTCTTTCTTGGTGGGGAGCTTGAACTTTGGACCTGGGCAAGGTCTCTTAGTTCTTTTTCCTCAAGGCTAATGCTGTACCAGTTTTAGCCACAACTCCACTTAGTTTTTGGGTGGATAAGTGGAGAGAAGAATCTTACAGTTTTTTTGTTTTCGTTTTTTGCTTGCAAAGGCTTTGAATCACCGTCTCCCTGGCTAGTAGAATGACAATTATGACCCTCCAGCGCCTGGCTAGTGATTTTTTGAAAATTGGACTTTCTTCCAAATCACGTAACTGGTTCCTAGCAAAGTTTTGAAACCTCACTTAAATGTCACAGATTTTTGTCAGTTGGAGACACTCTGTGCTGAAAGTTAGAAATCTACCAGCTGAGTCACAGTGGCCGTTCCAGTTTTTGTTTATGTGGTGCTGAGGAATGGAATCCAGGGTTTCATTCATGCTAGGCATGCTTCATTTTCAGCCCAAGGTGTTGTTTTGTTTTTTCAGTGTTGTTGCTTCTAAGGTACTGTATGATGTTGTTTCATTTTCTTTGCTTTTTACCTCTTTTCTTCTTTTTCCCTTTAATTTTATTCTCTGTAGTCACTGTGTTGAATTCGGGTACCCTGTGTCTTGAACATAGGTTTATGTGATTTGGGGAATGGAGAGGGTATAATAAAATGGTAAAAAAAAAAACAAAGGAAAAAGGGTGAACCAATTGAACAGTGATACTTGGAAGACACTAAACGGAAATGAACTGAACAATCTGGGTGGAGAGGGGCCTGAGGGTAGGAAAACAGAAAAAAATGAGGGAGGGGATAACAATTTTCTTAAGAAATGTGTTCATTACTTATGTAACCGTATGCCAACTATATATTGACTTAACAAAAAATTAACTTAAAAAATAATTTAGCTGGGTATGGTGGCTCACACTTGAAAATGTAGCTACTCAAGAGGCTGGGATCCAAGGATAGCTGTTCAAAGTCAGCCTGGGCACTGAAGTCCATGTGACTCTTATCTCCAATTAACCACCAGAAACCCAGAAGTGTCCCTATGGCTCAAGGGATAGGGCAGTAGTCTTGAGCTGAAAAGCTCAGTGACAAGACCCAGGTGCAGAATTGCAGTCCCATGACTTGAATGATGAATGATACTAGCCAGGCTCTGTGCGCTCACACTTGGAATCCTATCTACAGAGAATCAGGTTTGAATCCAGCCCAAACAAATTGCATGATATTCTGATTTACAGTTCATTACCAAAAATCTGGAAGTGGAGCTGTGGATCAAGTGGTAGAACACTAGCCTGAAGCAAAAAAAAACATTTAAGGACAGTTCCCAGGCCCTGGGTTGAAGTCCCGGGACTTGCATAAAACAAACAAAAGGTGACGCTGAGTCCTCCGTCATTTGGTGTTATAGTTCAATATTCTTGATATGCGTCTCAGAAATTAAGTCCCTAGCAAATACTCTCCCCTGAAATTCTGCTTCATAGCTGATTCATAGAATTTCAGTATCATTACTATCACCTTCCAGTTAGCATAGCAGTCTACTACTGAAAATTTGAAGAAAACTTTTGAGCAATCCTAATAAATCTGTGTATCATCTGCACACACATCAAATCAGCAGCAGCTATGTTTTACTATTATGTAAATGTATTTAATCCCTTCTTGAGTTAATGAGCCTTAAAGAGTAAAACATATGAAATAGTTATGAAACTAACAGTCACCATTCTTCTACCTAATATTGTAATATAAGTGTATACATGCAAGGACTATTCTGAAGTGTGCAGAAGATAGCTTCTAATTATAATATTCTCATGAAGTATAGTTTTTAAGAAACATGTTGCTTGCTTTGGGAAAGCAAAGGCAAGGAAAATGATATAAGTAAGTTCCCTATTTATCAGAAGGAAAATACTATGGGGTTTAGATCAACTTCATTCATTCCGTGCTGATGAAACAAATATTTGCAATTCCTGAGGCCAATCACTTCATTGTGATGCACAATCAGCCAGCTTAGATCAATCTTCCAAAAAAGGAAAGGAACAAATGAGAAGCAATTAAGGTTTCCAAAATGAACCAGGTGGTGGTGGCAGCTCACACTTGTAATTCTATCTTCTCAAGGCCTGAAATCCAAGGATCTGGATTAAGTCTGTCTGGATGAAAATATTCCTGTCTGAAACATCATCTCTGTTATCTCAGCCCAGCTGATACACTCTGCCCAACAGGTTCCAAACACCAAAGTCCATCGCCTATCTGAAATACTAGCAAACGTACTCACACATTATTTCCTCTTTGGGAGATAGTTGAAACATGTACCAGAAACATTTCCCTGGCTTCAGAGTGGAAGTGGAAATATATACTCACTAGAAGCCCATCTAGTAAATTACAGTCAATCATCTTTCCTCACATCTTATTAGTTAAATTGAACAATGAGTGTTTGGATCAGAAGCGATGTGTATGAGCATACAGTTTGTAAAAGTACTGTAATCCTAGCTACTCAAGATAAGCTGAGACCTGAGGATTCCAGTTCAAAATCAGCCATGCAATAAATTCCATAAGATTTTTACCTCTAATTAACCAGCAAAAAACAGAGCGTTGAATTGTGCTTAAAATACCACAGGCCTAAGCTTTGCATAAAAGTGCTAAGGGTGAGCATTCAGGATGCCCTCTCTCCACTCCTTTTTAACATAGTACTAGAATTCCTAGGCAGTGCAATAAGGCAAGAAGCAAGCATAAAGGGGATCCAAGTAGGGAAAGAGGAAATAAAACTATCCCTCTTTGCAGATGACATGATTCTGTATTTAAAGAATCCTATAGACTCTACTCTGAAGCTCCTTGAGCTGATTCAAAGCTTTGGAAGGTAGCAGGCCATAAAATCAACCCTCACAAATCAACTGCCTACCTTTACGCAAACAGTGAGAGGAACGAGGCAATAATCAGGAAAGAAACTCCTTTCACAATAGCCTCAAAGAAAATAAAGTACCTAGGAATTAGCTTAACTAAGAATGTAAATGACTGTTTAGATGAAAACTTTAAAAACCTAAAAAAGGAAATTAAAGCAGAACTAAGGAAAAACCTCCCATGCTCCTGGATGGAAGAATCAACATTGTGAAAATGACAATCTTGCCAAGGGCTATCTACAAATTCAATGCAATACCCATCACCACCCCAATGTCATTCTTTAAAGAAATAGAAGAGGCAATTCAAAATTTCATATGGAATAACAATAGACCCCGTATAGCAAAAACACTTCTTATCAGAAAGAACAACGCTGGAGGAATTTCAATTCCAAACTTTAGACACTATTACAGAGCCATAATTCTCAAAACAGCTTGGTTCTGGCAAAAGAACAGGCCTGAAGTCTAATGGAATAGAACTGCGGACCCAGATATTAAACCACAGACCTATGGCCACCTAATCTTTGACAAGGGAGCCAAGAAAATAGAATGGAAGAAAGATAGCCTCTTCAACAAGTTGTGCTGGCAGAAATGGTTAAGCACCTGCAGAAAACTAAAGTTGGATCCATCTTTCTCACCTTGCACTAGAATTAACTCCAAATGGATCAAAGACCTGGAGGTAAAAGCTGCCACACTGAAAAGTTTACAGGAAGGAATAGGAGATACAATAGACCTCCTTCGCACAGGTCGAAACTTTCTTAATAAGGACCAAGAATCACAACAAATCAGAGAAAGGCTGGATAAGTGGGACTGCATTAAACTGCAGAGCTTTTGTATGGCAACGGATATAGCTAGTAAACTAATCAGGAAGCCTACAGAGTGGGAGAAGATCTTCACCAACGAAACAACAGACAAAGGCCTCATATCTAAAATATATCAACAACTCAAAAAACTGAATCACTCCAAAACTAACCTCCAAAGTATCACCCATCCCAGTAAAAAATGGACCAAAGACTTAAAGAGAGTCTTCTCTGAAGAAGAAACCAAAATGGCCTATAGAGACATGAAGAAATGCTCAACATCGCTAGTCATAAAAGAAATGCAAATCAAAACAACTCTAAGATTCCACCTCACTCCAGTTAGAATGGCCAGGATCAGGAAAACGAATGACAACAGATGCTGGAGGGGACGGGGCCAGGAGGGATCACTACTATACTGTTGGTGGGAGTGCAAACTCGTTCAACCACTATGGAAAGCAGTGTGGCAGTGCCTCAAAAGGCTAAACATAGAACTCCCCTATGACCCAGCAATTCCACTACTTGGCATTTACCCAACAATCCAGAAACGAGGGCATACTAAACCTACTAGCACAACAATGTTCATTGCAGCACTATTCTCCATAGCAAAGATATGGAACCAACCCAGACGTCCATCAGTTGATGAGTGGATCAACAAGTTGTGGTATTTGTACACAATGGAATTCTATGCTGCTGTCAGAAAGAATGACATCGCCCCATTTGTTAGGAAATGGAAAGACTTAGAACAAATCATATTAAGTGAAGTAAGCCAGACTCAAAGGCACTTAGGCTCAGTGGTTTCCCTCATTCGTCATAATCAGTAAAAACCTTGGGCTCTACTAGCAGAGATTGTCAATAGAGAAAAGGCCATATATAAGGCCATATAATGTGAAGCTAATTGAAAGGACCTCCATGGTATTGAAACAAAAGCCACATAATGAACGATTGTTGTCCTTAACGTACTATGTTGTCTCTCATCTCCTTTGCTGTCCCTTGGTTATCCCATATTGGTATAGTATCTCACTTTGTTATCTGATATATTGAATTTATTTGTATTTGGATATTTGAAATTTGATAGGGAAGGGGGGAAAACCAAGACGGGTGGGGAGTGTGGGGTTGGAGGGAAATGGGTACCAAGACATGTGAAAGGTTATCAATGTATGTGAATTAATGCACCTTCTATCTGGCAAATATCATGTAAGCCTTTTACTAATTACAATAAAAAAAATTTAAAAAAAAGAAAGTTGTAGTGTGTGGGGAGGATGATGGGGTCAAATACATTTCTTCTTAGAAATATAACTCGTCTGGTTGCCCTGGATTTTCCTGGCCTTCTTCTTAGAGAAAGGCCTGTTATACTGGATTTGTGGCTTGGCAATGATCTAGCATGTACATCTTCGAGTAAGACATCCACAACTTCCATGCCTGAGACTCGAGTTTCCTGACCTTTGGCAACAGCACAGCAACATCTTTCTTCCTCCTGAGCCACAGGCCAAGTGAGCTGGCTTGAGCTGGTTGTTAGTTACAGTGGCTTGGTTACCAGGGTTCCATATTCTGTTCCATTGTGAGGGAGGCAGGGTCACTTTTCAGGGCCCAATGACCAAAGATCCTTGCTCACAGAAGACCTCACCAACGACATACTGGAGGCTGAATCTCTCCTCCAATCTCACAATGTACATTTGGATGTAGTAAACAGCACACCTTATTTGTCCAATCCCAATGTCTTCCACTAGGCCCAACTACCAGTCTGGTCTCAGGCTCAAGGAGCCTTTCTTAGGTAAGATCCAAACTTAAGGGTCAATATTGCCCTCATCCTTTACAAAACATTCGCTTCACAGTGCCTTCTATGCCTGCATTTTGCCCCTTGTCGAATTTTTTTTTGTTTTTGCTTGTCTTGGGACTTGACTTCAGAGTGTGAACATTGTTCTTGGGCTTTCTTTAGGCTTTAGCTGTCCCAACGAGCCACAGCACCACTTGCAGCGTTTTCTATGTATGTGGTAATGAGGAATCAAACCTGAGTCTTTTTGCGTGGTAGTCAAGGACTCTACCACTAGGTCAAACACACAGCACATCTTGCACATATTTTTGACGTCAATCTACTAGGATATTATTAGGTTTCTGTATCCTAATCAATTTTTTTCCTGATAATTAGCTTTGCTGTCATGTGTAAAAAATACAAGAGGGAAAAACACAGAAGAATTAGTGAAATTAAAAAAAAGCATTACACACATAGATAAGTGTTCATTCTTTGTAGGAGAAAGGATATTTTGATATGATGATGATGACTTCATAATTACTATGTCAGGGTTGAGAGTTTGGCATAGTGGTAGAGTGCTTGCCTAGTATCCATGAAGATCTGGGTTTGATTGCTCAGTATCACATAGATAGAAAATCTAGATGTGGAGGAGGGGAGGAAGATGGCGCCGAGACAATAGGGATGCTGGTTAGCTTTCTCTGACAAAAAGAGAGAACCAGGGAGTCCCACGAGCCAACTTTCTAAAGAAATCCACAACTACAAACTCAAAAAGCAACGGAGAAGGTCTCAAACCAGAAAAGAAATCCAGATAAAGCTCACATCCAAGTTTCTCAAAGAATTCGGAACGCGAGGACCCCTCCCCCACCTCTCGCCCAAAGCCTTGGAAAGCCGCGCCAGACCAAGCTGCGAAAATCGGCTTGAGCGGGCTCCGGCTCCACGCGGGGAAAGCGGGTGCAGGCACGGGCCCTAATCCAGGAAAAGTGGTGGCAGTGGAGGGCACCAGGCTGGGAACCCAACGGCTGCAGAAACCAGCACAGAACCGGGCCAGCGAAGGGCGGAAGGAGCGGAACCCAGACAGCAAGCAGCGGGACCCAGATGCAGAACACAGGCGGCAGCGAAGACCCCAGGGGAGTGAAAGACTCCCCACCACTGTGGAGCATCCGCAGACAGACACAGAGGCGTGGGTAATACAGCGCATCCCCAAACACATCGGGAAAGCGGAGCGGGAGCCAAGCAATAGAACTTAACTCAGACCCCAACACCCCGCCCCGGGAAAGACTGGCGGAAGCAGGGGGGCAAGGAATTTAGAATCCTGTCCCTCCCCTCAACAGCCCCCTCCCTCAGGCCATTGACTGGAGATTGACAGGCGGGCTACCCATAAGACCCAGCACCCCACCAAGGGAGGCGGGGCTGCCCCAACTCCCTCCCGCCCAATGTGCTCAACGCCCAGCCCTCTGACTGGAGACTGACAAGCGGGCGGACCCTAAGACTCAGCACCCCACCAGGGGAGGAGGAGCTGTCCCAGCTCCCACCCACCCACCAGGCTCCTCACCCAGGCCACTGGATCTGGAGAGTGGAGGACTTTGGGACCCTGCCTTACAAAAGTGGGTAGGGGGTGCGGGTAAATAGGAGCCAGCATCTGCCCCCCCTCAATTCTCGAGCGGGGCATCCTCCAGCTGGGAATCCTCAGCAAGACACCACAGAGGGCCCCTCCCACAGTCACAGACTCTGACAAAGCAGTGGAAACACAGCAGGGATCTGAAGGGACAACCAGCAGCCAAGCTCCCCTTCTGAGAACCAAAAAGGCGCGGCTCCGCCCTTGGAGCCCACATCCCCAGCTGGGCCCCGCCCCTGGAAACAGAGGGGCCTCCTGCTGGTCCCCCTGAGAGCTCCTGAAACTCTCAATCTCCAGACCCTTGGCTTGGGGCCACCCCTGGAAGCAGCACAGGAAAACGTCTGCCAACCGCGCTCAGACAGAAGCTCGCAGATCCATCCCATGGTCCACAGTGAGGCCACTGGTTGGGCTAAGAGCTAGTCACACAGCAACACATAAGTTTTATTCTAATACTTTCCAAATACTCTACCTACTTACCCCCTGACCTCTCTCATTCTATTTTTCTATCTCTGGACCTCTGCTCCTCTTTCAACCCTTATACTGCATGGATCTACACTTGATGGCTGTTGAGCAACATTGTATATCTAGGTGTTTAATTATACTCTAGGCTCAGAGGGACTTAAAGACAATGGATATTGGATTTTAGGCTTATTGTTTTGAATATACATTGCTTATCAGTGAAAAATTAGACTAGTCGGTAACTGCACGAAAAGAAAGAGTGATAACACGAATCAAAACTCGTGAACATCTAGAGTCTGCCAGCTACAGAGGTCTAGGTTGGTTATATCTGAAAAACTATAATCGTGTTTAGTATTAATCTTGCTCCCATTTTCAAATGGGCAGAACAAGAAACTCAAGAAAAATGTCAAACCATGAAACAACACCTCCCACATACCCCACCCAATGTAAACAGCCAATGGAAAAGTCACTGGCAAGCCTAGAGGAAAGTCTTCCAAGTGCTGTACAAATGCAATTGATAAACATCATTAATGAAAAATGTGAAAATATAAAGAAAGAGATAAGGGAGGAATCCATAGCTGAATAAGAGGAAACCATAAACAAGGTGATAAGTGAAAAAGAAGGAGCCATAAAGGAAGCCATAACAAAGGCTGTTCAAAGAAAGATGGATGAGTTCATAGAATCCACAAATAAAAAGGTGACCGAACTCCAGCAAATGTCCAAAGAAAATAAAGCTATTGAGCTAACCACTCAAATGGAAATCAAGGAGCTAAAGAAATCCATACATGATCTAAAAGAAGAGATGCAAGGCATCAAAAATGAGCAATTAATAGCAAGGGAGATGAAAAATAAAGTAGACAGCTTTGATAGCATGTTAGACAATGCAGAGGAGAGAATTTCCGGGGCTGAAGATAATTTAGTTATTATAGAGAAAGAACAGAAAATGACTCAATCCAAATCTAGGAAAAATGAGAGAGCGCTTCAGGAGGTCCAAGATACAATTAGGAAGCCTAATTTAAGGTTAATTGGTATTGAGGAGGGTCTGCAGAAAGAGGTGAATGGTATTGGAAATATACTTCAGGGAATCATATCAGAGAATTTCCCAAATATCCAGAAGGGCAGACCCATCCAGATACAAGAAGCTTTTAGAACCCCAAACAGACCTGAACAGAAAAGAACATCTCACCGCCACATCATAATCCGAACTGGATCAGTAGAAACCAAAAAAAGGATCCTAAAGGCAGCCAGGGAAAAGCGTTCAGTAACATATAAAGGAAAACCAATCAGAATCAACCCAGATTACTCAGCAGAGACCATGGAAGCAAGAAGTGACTGGAAGCATATATGTCATGCCCTTAAGTCAAATAACTACCAACCAAGAATACTGTAGCCAGCTAAGCTCTCATTCATAACTGAGGGAACAATAAAAACATTCCATTCCAGGGAAAAGCTGCAACAATATGTCGCAACAAAACCAACACTACAGAGAATTCTGAAAGATGTTCTATACATAGAAAACCAAAACAAAGGCAATATAGGGAAAGAAATGGCACCGAAACAGCATACCACCTAAGGACCACAAGAACTGTCAAGACACAGGCACAAATAAAAGCTTTTAAAAATGGTAGGAACTAATAAATATCTCTCAGTCCTAACTCTCAATATCAATGGACTCAACTCTCCAATTAAACGACATAGGCTGTCTAGTTGGATCAAAAAGCAAGAGCCATCGTTCTGCTGTCTTCAAGAGACACATCTTACCCAAAAACAATCATCTTTTGAAAGTGAGAGGTTGGAATAAACTCTATCAAGCTAACGGCCCCCATAAACAGGCTGGAGTTGCCATCCTCATATCAGATACAATAGACTTCAAACCAAAATTAGTAAGAAAAGACAAAGAAGGTTACTACATACTACTAAAGGGATCTTTCCTCCAGGAAGACATAACGATCCTAAATATTTACACACCCAATCCCGGAGCTCCAAACTTCCTCAAGCAAACTTTACTTATACTGAAACCATACATAGATCGAAATACAGTGATTGTCAGTGACTTTAACACACCACTTTCACCTATATACAAATCAACAAGGCAAAAACTCAACAGAGAAACCTTAGAACTGAACAACTATATAGACCAACTTGATCTAACAGACATCTGCAGAATATTCCACCCAGCAACAACACAATATACGTTTTTCTCAGCAGCACATGGAACGTTTTCCAAAATAGATCACATCTTAGGCCATAAAACAAACCTGGACAGATTCAGAACCAAAGAAATTATTCCATGCACACTCTCAGACCACAAAGGCATCAAACTGGAACTGAACACACAACTCCACCAACGAAAACCCTGTAACTCATGGAGACTGAACAACACATTGTTGAATCACCAATGGGACATTGAAGAGATCAGAACAGAAATCCAACAGTTTATGAAATTTAACAGTAAGGAGCACACAAAATACCAACTCCTTTGGGACACAGCAAAGGCAGTACTCCGAGGAAAATTTATAGCGCTGAGTGCCTACAACAACAAGTTGGAAAAATTGCAAACCAACAAGTTAATGTCCCACCTTAAGCTCCTGGAAAAAGAGCAACAAACCAACCGTAATCCCAGTAGAAGAAAGCAAATTATTAAAATCAAAGCAGAATTAAATGATTTGGAATCCAAAAAACTATAGAAAGAATCAATAAAACAAGGAGTTGGTTCTTTGAAAGAATTAACAAAATTGACAAGCCCTTAGCAAATCTTACCAAAAAAAGAAGAGAGCATATCGAAATAAACAAAATCGCAGATGAAAATGGTAATATCACGACAGAAACTACCAAGATCCAGAATATCATGAGGGAATACTTCTCAAACCTTTATGCTAACAATTTTGAGAACCTAGATGAAATGGATGAATTCCTAGCCAATATTAACATACCCACACTGAACCAAGAAGAACTAAGCCAACTCAACAGGCCTATTTCAAGCTCTGAAATAGAAATGGCAATTAGAGAACTTCCACCTAAGAAAAGCCCAGGGCCAGATGGATTCACAGCTGAATTCTATAAAGTCTTCAAAGCAGAGCTCACACCAATACTCCTCAAGCTCTTCAACGAAATTGAAAATGAAGGTTCCTTACCAAACTCATTCTATGAAGCCAGTATAACCCTCATCCCCAAAGCAGACAGAGATTCATCAAAAAAGAGGACTATAGACCTATACCTTTGATGAACATCGATGCAAAACTTCTCAACAAAATACTGGCCAACCGTATACAACAACTCTTCAAAAAAATTATACACTATGATCAAACTGGATTCATCACAGGGAGGCAAAGCTGGTTCAACATACGCAAATCAATTAATATAATTCAACACATCAACAGGAGCAAAGACAAAAATCACATGATTGTCTCAATAGACGCGAAAAAGGCATTTGACAAGATCCAACACCCCTTCATGTTAAAAGCTCTGCAGAAACTAGGAATCCATGGAACATTCCTCAATGTAATAAAGGCTGTGTATGAGAAACCTACTGCTAGTATTACACTTAATAGTGAAAATCTAAAGCCATTCCCTCTATAATCAGGAACGAGACAAGGATGCCTACTCTCTCCACTACTCTTTAACATAGTACTTGAATTCCTAGGCAGTGCAATAAGGCAAGAAGCAAGCATAAAGGGGATCCAAGTAGGGAAAGAGGAAATAAAGCTATCCCTCTTTGCAGATGACATGATTCTGTATTTAAAGAATCCTATAGACTCTACTCCCAAGCTCCTTGAGCTGATCCAAAGCTTTGGAAGAGTAGCAGGCTATAAAATCAACCCTCAAAAATCAACTGCCTTCCTTTACGCCAACAGTGAGAGGAACGAGGCAATAATCAGGAAAGAAACTCCTTTCACAATAGCCTCAAAGAAAATAAAGTGCCTAGGAATTAGCTTAACTAACAATGTAAAGGACCTTTTTGACGAAAACTTTAAAACCCTAAAAAAGGAAATTAAAGCAGAACTAAGGAATTGGAAAAACCTCCCATGCTCCTGGATGGAAGAATCAACATTGTGAAAATGACAGTCTTGCCAAGAGCTATCTACAAATTCAATGCAATACCCATCAAGATACCAATGTCATTCTTTAAAGAAATAGAAGAGGCAATCCAAAATTTCATATGGAATAATAAAAGACCCGGTATAGCAAAAACACTTCTTAGCAGAAAGAACAGCGCTGGAGGAATTTCAATTCCAAACTTTAGACTCTATTACAAAGCTATAATTCTCAAAACAGCTTGGTACTGGCACAGGAACAGGCCTGAAGACCAATGGAATAGAAATGAGGACCCAGATATTAAACCACAGACCTATGGCCACCTAATCTTTGACAAGGGAGCCAAAAAAAATAGAATGGAAGAAAGATAGCCTCTTCAACATGTTGTGCAGGCAGAACTGGTTAAGTACCTGCAGAAAACTAAAGCTGGATTCTTGTTTGTCACCTTGCACTAGAATTAACTCCAAATGGATCAAAGACCTGGAGGTAAAAGCTGACACACTGAAAACTGTACAGGAAGGAATAGGAGATACACTAGGCCTCCTTGGTACAGGTCGAAACTTTCTTAATAACGACCACGAATCACAACAAATCAGAGAAAGGCTGGATAAGTGGGACTGCATTAAACTGCAGAGCTTTTGCATGGAAAAGGACATAGCAACTAAACTAACCAGGAATCCTAGAGATTTGGAGAAGATCTCCACCAACCAAACAACGGACAAAGGCCTCATATCTAAAATATATCAACAACTCAAAAAATTGAATCACTCCAAAACTAACCTTCAAAATAACAACCATCCCATTAAAAAATGGGCCAAAGACTTAAAGAGAGTCTTCTCTGAAGAAGAAACAAAAATGGCCTATAGACACATGAAGAAATGCTCCACATCTCTGGTCATAAAAGAAATGCAAATCAAAACAACTCTAAGATTCCACCTCACTCCAGCTAGAATGGCCAGGATCAGGAAAACGAATGACAACAGATGCTGGAGGGGATGTGGCCAGGAGGGATCACTACTACACTGTTGGTGGGAGTGCAAACTCGTTCAACCACTATGGAAAGCAGTGTGGCAGTGCCTCAAAAGGCTAAACATAGAACTCCCCTCTCACCCAGCAACTCCACTACTTGGCATTTACCCAACAATCCAGAAACAAGGGCATACTAAACCCACTAGCACAACAATGTTCATTGCAGCACTATTCACCATACCAAAGATATGGAACCAACCTACATGTCCCTCAGTTCATGAGTGGATCAACAAGTTGTGGTATTTGTACACAATGGAATTCTATGCTGCTGTCAGAAAGAATGACATAGCCCCATTTCTTAGGAAATGGAAAGGCTTAGAACAAATCATATTAAGTGAACTAAGCCAGACTCAAAAGAACTTAGGCTCAATGGTTTCCCTCATTCGTCATAATCAGTAGAAACCTTGGGCTCTACTAGCAGAGATTTGAAATACAGCAAAATCTTGACACATAAGGACATATAATGTGAAGCTAATTAAAAGGACCTCCAGGATAGTGAAACAAAAGCCATATAATGAATGTTTGTTGTCCTTAATGTATTATGTTGTCTCGCATCTCCTTTGCTGTCCCTTGATATCTCATATTGGTATAGTATCTGACTTTGTTATCTGATATATTGAATTTTTTGTATTTGGATATTTCAAATTTGATAGGGAAGGGGGGTGTGGGGAAGGAGGGAAACGGGTACCAAGACATGTGAAAGGGTATTAATGTATGTGAATTAACGCACCTTCTATCTGGCAAATATCATGTAACCCTTTTACTAATTACAATAAAAAAGAAAAAAAAGAAAATATAGATGTGACACTGTGGCTCAAGTGGCAGAGGGCTAGACTTGAGAAAACCTGAGGACAGTGCTCAGGCCCTGAATTCAAGCCCCAAGACTGGCAGAAAGATAAAAGAAAATAAAAATGCTTTTTACGAGCTAATTCACTCACAGCATTTCCTTCTGAAATCTTCGCTTCTGCATCTTGTGAAATAGCCCTTTCCCTCAACGTAGACAAGAAAAACATATCCATCCCATGGTCCACTGTGAGGCCACTGGTTGGGCTAAGAGCTAGTCGTGCAGCAACACATAAGTTTTATTCTAATACTTTCCAAACTTTGTACTCAAATATGCGACCTACTTACCAACTTAGGTCAGTTATCCTTATGCTATACCTTTTCTTCATTACTACAATATTCTTACACTCCTACGTTAATCCTCTTGTTCCTCCCCTGGCCTCTCTCATTCTTTTTTTCTATCTCTGGACCTCTGCTCGTCTTTCAACCCTTAGACTGCACGGATCTACACTTGATGGCTGTTGAGCAATATTGTATATGTAGGTGGTTAATTATTCTCTAGGCTCAGAGGGACTTAAAGACAATAGAGATTTTTATTGAGAGGCTTATTGTTTTGGGTATAAATCGCTTATCACTGGTTGTATGAGACTGGTCTGTAAGTGCACAAAAAGAAAGAGTGATAATACCAATCAAAACTTGTGAACATCTAGTGTCTGCCAGCTACAGAGGTCTAGGTTGGTTATATCTGAAAAACTATAATAGTATTTAGTAGTAATCTTGCTCCCATTTTCAAATGGGCAGAACAAGAAACTCAAGAGAAATGTCAAATCAAGAAACAACATCCCTCACCCAATGTAAACAGACAATGGAACAGTCACTGGCAAACCTAGAGGAGAGTCTTCCAAGTGCTACACAAATGCAATTGATAAATATCATTAATGTTATATGTGAAAATATAAAGAAAGAGATAATCGAGGAAGCCATAGCTGAACAAGAGGAAAGCAAAAACAAGGTGATATTTGAAAAAGACGAAGCCATATAGGAGGCCATAATAAAGGTTTTTCAAGGAAAGATGGATGAATTCATAGAATCCACAAATAAAAACGTGACCAAACTCCAGCAAATGTCCAAAGAAAATAAAGCTACTGAGCTAACCACTCAAAAGGAAATCAAGGAGATAAAGAAATCCATACATGATCTAAAACAAGAGATGGAAGGCATCAATACTGAGCAATTAGAAGCAAGGGAAATGAAAAATAAAGTAGATAGCTTTGATAGCAGGTTAGACAATGCAGAGGAGAGAATTTCCGGGGCTGAAGATAATTTAGGTATTATAGAGAAAGAACAGAAAATGAGTCAATCCAAATCTAGGAAATATGAGAGAGCGCTTCAGGAGGTCCAAGATACAATTAGGAAGCCTAATTTAAGGCTAGTTGGTATTGCGGAGGGCGTGGAGAAAGAGGTCAATGGTATTGGAAATATACTTCAGGGAATCATCTCAGAGAATTTCCCAAATATCCAGAAGGGCAGGCCCATCAGATACGAGAAGCTTTTAGAACCCCAAACAGACCTGACCAGAAAAGAACATCCCACCGCCACATTGTGATCCGAACTGGATCAATAGAAACGAAAGAAAAGATCCTAAAGGCAGCCAGGGAAAAGGGATCAGTAACCTACAAAGGCAAACCAATCAGAATACCCCAGATTTCTCAGCAGAGACCATGCAAGCACGGAGTGACTGGAAGCATATATGTCATGCCCTTAAATCAAATAACTACCAACCAAGAATACTGTTGCCAGCTAAGCTCTCATTCATAACTGAGGGAACAAGAAAAAATTCCATTCCAGGGAAAAGCTGCAACAATATGTCGAAACAAAACCAACACTAAAGCGAATTCTCAACGATGCTCTATACATAGATAACCAAAATAAATGCAATATAGGAAAAGAAATGGCACCTAAACAGCATACCCTCTAAGGACCACAAGAACTGTCAAGACACAGGCCCTACTAAAAGCTTTTAAAAATGGTAGGAACTAATAAATATCTCTCAATCCTAACTCTCAATATCAATGGACTTAACTCTCCAATTAGACGGCATAGGCTGTCTAGTTTTAATCAAAAAGCAAGGTCCATCGTTCTGCTGTCTTCAAGAGACACATCTTACCCAAAAACAATCATCTTTTGAGAGTGAGAGGTTGGAATAAACTCTATCAAGCTAACTGCCCCCATAAACAGGCTGGAGTTGCCATCCTCATATCAGATACAATGGACTTCAAATTAAAATTAGTAAGAAAAGACAAAGAAGGTTACTACATACTACTAAAGGGATCTTTCCTCCAGGAAGACATAACGATCCTAAATATTTACACACCCAATCCCGGAGCTCCAAATTTCATCAAGCAAACTTTACTTACACTGAAACCATACATAGATCGAAATACAGTGATTGTTGGTGAGTTTAACACACCACTCTCACCTATGGACAGATCAACAAGGCAAAAACTCAAAAGAGAACCTTAGAACTGAACAACTATATAGAGCAACTAGATCTAACAGACATTTGCAGAATATTCCACCCAGTAACAACACAACATACGTTTTTCTCAGCAGCACATGGAACATTTTCCAAAATAGACTACATCTTAGGGCATAAAACAAACCTGGACAGATTCAGGAACACTGAAATTATTCTATGCACACTCTAAGACCATAAAGGCATCAAATTGGAACTGAACACACATCTCCACCGAAGAAAACCCTGTTACTCATGGAGACTGAACAACACATTGTTGAATCAAAAACAATGTGTAATCGAAGAGATCAGAAGAGATATCCAACTGTTTGTGAAATTTAACAATAAGGAGCACACAAATATCAGTTACTTAGGGACACAACAAAGGCAGTACTCAGAGGAAAATTTATAGCGCTGAGTGCCTACAACAGCAAATTGGAAAAATGGCAAACCAACTAGTTAAAGTCTCACCTTAACCTCCTGGAAAAAGAGCAACAAAACAACCCTAAACCCATTAGGAGAAAGCAAATTATTAAAATCAAAGCAGAATTAAATGATTTGGAATAAAAATAACTATAGAAAGAATCAACAAAACAAGGAGTTGGTTCTTTGAAAGAATTAACAAAATTGACAAGCCCTTTGCAAATCTTACCAAAAAAAGAAGAGAGCATATCGAAATAAACAAAATCGCAGATGAAAATGGTAATATCACGACAGCAATTACCAAGATCCAGAGTATCATGAGGGAATACTTCTCAAACCTTTACGCCAACAAATTTGTGAATCTAGAGAAATGGATGAATTCCTAGACAATATTAACATACCCACACTGAACCAAGAAGATCCAACCCAACTCAACAGGCCTATTTCAAGCTCTGAAATAGAAATGGAAATTAGACAACTTCCACTTAAAAAGAGCCCAGGGCCAGATGGATTCACAGCTGAATTCTATAAGGTCTTCAAAGCAGAGCTCACAACAATACTTCTCAAGCTCTTCAACGAAAATGAAAATGAAGGTTCTTTACCAAACTCATTCTGTGAAGCCAGCATATCCCTCATCCCCAAACCAGACAGAGATTCATCAAAAAAAGAGAACTATAGATCCATTTCTTTGATGAACAACTCATCAAAAAAAATATACACTATGATCAAACTGGATTCATCACAGGGAGGCAAAGCTGGTTCAACATACACAAATCAGTTAATATAGTTCAACACATCAACAAGAGCAGGGATAAAACCACATGATTGTCTCAATAGATGCGGAAAAGGCATTTGAGAATATCCAAAACCCCTTTATGTTAAAAGATGTGGAGAAACTAGGAATCCATGGAACATTTCTCAATGTAATAAAGGCTGTGTATGAGAAACCCTCTGCTAGTATTATACATAATGGTGAAAATCTAAAGCCATTCCCTCTAAAATCAGGAACGAGACAAGGATGCCCACTCTCTCCACTCCTTTTTAACATAGTACGAGAATTCCTAGGCAGTGCAATAAGGCAAGAAGCAAGCATAACGGGGATCCAAATAGGGAAAGAGGAAATAAAACTGTCCCTCTTTGCAGATGACATGATTCTGTATTTAAAGAATCCTATAGACTCTACTCCCAAGCTCCTTGAGCTGATTAAAAGCTTTGGAAGTGTAGCTGGCCATAAAATCAACCCTCACAAATCAACTGCCTTATTTTACGCCAACCCTGAGAAGAAACAGGCAATAATCAGGAAAGAAAATCCTTTCACAATAGCCTCAAAGAAAATAAAGTACCTAGCAATTAGCTTAACTAAGAATGTAAAGGACCGTTTAGATGAAAACTTTAAAACGATAAAAAAGGAAATTATAGCAGAACTAAGGAAATGGAAAAACCTCCCATGCTCCTGGATTGGAAGAATCAACATTGTGAAAATGACAATCTTGCCAAGGGCTATCTACAAATTCAATGTAATACTCATCAACATCCCAATGTCATTCTTTAAAGAAATAGAATAGGCAATTCAAAATTTCATATGGAATAATAAAAGACCCCATATAGCAAAAACACTTCTTACCAGAAAGAACAGCGCTGGAGGAATTTCAATTCCAAACTTAAGACACTATTACAGAGCTATAATTCTCAAAACAGCTTGGTACTGGCACAAGAACAGGCCGGAAGTCCAATGGAGTAGACCTGCGGACCCAGATATTAAACCACAGACCTATGGCCACCTAATCTTTGACCAGGGAGCCAAAAAAATAGAATGGCAGAAAGATAGCCTCTTCAACAAGTTGTGCTGGCAGAACTGGTTAAACACCTGCAGAAAACTAAAGTTGGATCCTTCTTTGTCACCTTGCACTAGAATTAACTCCAAATGGATCAAAGACCTGGAGGTAAAAGCTGCCACACTGAAAAGTTTACAGGAAGGAATAGGAGATACACTAGGCCTCCTTGGCACAGGTCGAAACTTTCTTAATAAGGACCAAGAATCACAACAAATCAGAGAAACTGGATAAGTGGGATTGCATTAAACTGCAGAGCTTTTGTATGGCAACGGATATAGCTAGTAAACTAATCAGGAAGCCTACAGAGTGGGAGAAGATCTTCACCAACCAAACAACAGACCAAGGCCTCATATCTAAAATATATCAACAACTCAAAAAATTGAATCACTCCAAAACTAACCTCCAAAGTAACACCCATCCCATTAAAAATGGGCCAAAGACTTAAAGAGAATCTTCTCTGAAGAAGAAACAAAAATGGCCTATAGACATACTCAACATCTCTGGTCATAAAAGAAATGCAAATGAAAACAAGTCTAAGATTCCACCTAACTCCAGTTAGAATGGCCAGGATCAGAAAACGAATGACAACAGATGCTGGAGGGGATATGGCCAGAAGGGATCACTACTACACTGTTGGTGGGAGTACAAACTCGTTCAGCCACTATGGAAAGCAGTGCGGCAGAGCCTCAAAGACTAAACATACAACTCCCCTATGACCCAGCAATTCCACTACTTGGCATTTACCCAACAATCCAGAAACAAGGGCATACTAAACCCACTAGCACAACAATGTACATTGCAGCACTATTCACCATAGCAAAGATATGGAACCAACCCAGATGTCCCTCAGTTGATGAGTGGATCAACAAGTTGTGGTATTTGTACACAATGGAATTCTATGCTGCTGTCAGAAAGAATGACATCGCCCCATTTGTTAGGAAATGGAAAGACTTAGAACAAATCATATTAAGTGAAGTAAGCCAGACTCAAAGGAACTTAGTCTCAGTGGTTTCCCTCATTCGTCATAATCACTAGAAACCTTGGGCTTTACTAGCAGAGCTTGGCAATAGAGCAAAAGGCCATATATAAGGCCATATAATGTGAAACTAATTGAAAGGACCTCCAGGATATTGAAACAAAAGCCATATAATGAATGATTGTTGTCCTTAATGTACTATGTTGTCTCTCATCTCGTTTGCTGTCCCTTGGTTATCCCATATTGGTATAGTATCTCACTTTGTTATCTGATATATTGAATTTATTTGTATTTGGATATTTGAAATTTGATAGGGAAGGGGGGAAAACCAAGACGGGTGGGGGGTGTGGGGTTGGAGGGAAATGGGTACCAAGACATGTGAAAGGGTATCAATGTATGTGAATTAATGCATCTTCTATCTGGCAAATATCATCTAACCCTTTTACTAATTACAATAAAAAATTGAAAAAAAAAGAAAGTTGTAGTGTGTGGGGAGGATGATGGTGTCAAATACATTTCTTCTTAGAAATTTACCTCATCTGGTTGCCCTGGATTTTCCTGGCCTTCTTCTTAGAGAAAGTTCTGTTATACTGGATTTGTGGCTTGGCAATGATCTAGCATGTACATCTTCGAGTAAGACATCCACAATTTCCATGCCTGAGACTCGAGTTTCCTGACCTTGTGTAACAGCACAGCAACATCTTTCTTCGTCCTGAGCCACAGGCCAAGTGAGCTGGCTTGAGCTGGTTGTTAGTTACAGTGGCTTGGTTACCAGGGTTCCATATTCTGTTCCATTGTGAGGGAGGCAGGGTCACCTTTCAGGGCCCAATGACCAAAGATCCTTGCTCACAAAAGACCTCACCAAAGACATACTGGAGGCTGAATCTCTCCTCCAATCTCACAATATACATGTGGATGTAGTAAACAGCACACCTTATTTGTCCAATCCCAATGTCTTCCACTAGGCCCAACTACCAGTCTGGTCTCAGGCTCAAGGAGCCTTTCTTAGGTAAGGGTCAATATTGCCCTCATCCTTTACAAAACATTTGCTTCACAGTGCCTTATCAGCCTGTATTTTGCCCCTTGTCGAATTTTTTTTTGTTTTTGATAGTCTTGGGACTTGACCTCAGAGTGTGAACATTGTTCTTGGGCTTTCTTCGGGCTTTTGCTGTCCCACCGAGCCACAGCAACACTTGCAGTGTTTTCTATGTATGTGGTAATGAGGAATCAAACCTGTGTCTTTTTGCGTGGTAGCCAAGGACTCTACTACTAGGTCAAACACACAGGGCATCTTGCACATATTTTTGACGTCAATATACGAGGATATTATTAGGTTTCTGTATCCTAATCAATTTTTTTCCTGATAATTAGCTTTGCTGTCATGTGTAAAAAATACAAGAGGGAAAAACCCAGAAGTATTAGGGAAATTTAAAAAAGCATTACACACATAGATAAGTTTTCATTCTTTGTAGGAGGAAGGATATTTTGATATGATGATGATGGCTTTACAATTACTATGTCAGGGTTGAGAGTTTGGCATAGTGGTAGAGTGCTTGCCTAGCATCCATGAAGATCTGGGTTTGATTGCTCAGTATCACATAGATAGAAAATCTAGATGTGGCCCTGTGGCTCAAGTGGCAGAGGGCTAGACTTGAGAAAACCCGAGGACACTGCTCAGGCCCTGAATTCAAGCTCAAAGACTGGCAGAAAGATAAAAGAAAATAAAAATGCTTTTTACGAGCTAATTCACTCACAGCATTTCCTTCTGAAATCTTCGCTTCTGCATCTTGTGAAATAGCCCTTTCCCTCAACGTAGACAAGAAAAACATATCCATCCCATGGTCCACTGTGAGGCCACTGGTTGGGCTAAGAGCTAGTCGTGCAGCAACACATAAGTTTTATTCTAATACTTTCCAAACTTTGTACTCAAATATGCGACCTACTTACCAACTTAGGTCAGTTATCCTTATGCTATACATTTTTTACATTACTACAATATTCTTACACTCCTACGTTAATCCTCTTGTTCCTCCCCTGGCCTCTCTCATTCTTTTTTTCTATCTCTGGACCTCTGCTCGTCTTTCAACCCTTAGACTGCACGGATCTACACTTGATGGCTGTTGAGCAATATTGTATATGTAGGTGGTTAATTATTCTCTAGGCTCAGAGGGACTTAAAGACAATAGAGATTTTTATTGAGAGGCTTATTGTTTTGGGTATAAATCGCTTATCACTGGTTGTATGAGACTGGTCTGTAAGTGCACAAAAAGAAAGAGTGATAATACCAATCAAAACTTGTGAACATCTAGTGTCTGCCAGCTACAGAGGTCTAGGTTGGTTATATCTGAAAAACTATAATAGTATTTAGTAGTAATCTTGCTCCCATTTTCAAATGGGCAGAACAAGAAACTCAAGAGAAATGTCAAATCAAGAAACAACATCCCTCACCCAATGTAAACAGACAATGGAACAGTCACTGGCAAACCTAGAGGAGAGTCTTCCAAGTGCTACACAAATGCAATTGATAAATATCATTAATGTTATATGTGAAAATATAAAGAAAGAGATAATCGAGGAAGCCATAGCTGAACAAGAGGAAAGCAAAAACAAGGTGATATTTGAAAAAGACGAAGCCATATAGGAGGCCATAATAAAGGTTTTTCAAGGAAAGATGGATGAATTCATAGAATCCACAAATAAAAACGTGACCAAACTCCAGCAAATGTCCAAAGAAAATAAAGCTACTGAGCTAACCACTCAAAAGGAAATCAAGGAGATAAAGAAATCCATACATGATCTAAAACAAGAGATGGAAGGCATCAATACTGAGCAATTAGAAGCAAGGGAAATGAAAAATAAAGTAGATAGCTTTGATAGCAGGTTAGACAATGCAGAGGAGAGAATTTCCGGGGCTGAAGATAATTTAGGTATTATAGAGAAAGAACAGAAAATGAGTCAATCCAAATCTAGGAAATATGAGAGAGCGCTTCAGGAGGTCCAAGATACAATTAGGAAGCCTAATTTAAGGCTAGTTGGTATTGCGGAGGGCGTGGAGAAAGAGGTCAATGGTATTGGAAATATACTTCAGGGAATCATCTCAGAGAATTTCCCAAATATCCAGAAGGGCAGGCCCATCAGATACGAGAAGCTTTTAGAACCCCAAACAGACCTGACCAGAAAAGAACATCCCACCGCCACATTGTGATCCGAACTGGATCAATAGAAACGAAAGAAAAGATCCTAAAGGCAGCCAGGGAAAAGGGATCAGTAACCTACAAAGGCAAACCAATCAGAATACCCCAGATTTCTCAGCAGAGACCATGCAAGCACGGAGTGACTGGAAGCATATATGTCATGCCCTTAAATCAAATAACTACCAACCAAGAATACTGTTGCCAGCTAAGCTCTCATTCATAACTGAGGGAACAAGAAAAAATTCCATTCCAGGGAAAAGCTGCAACAATATGTCGAAACAAAACCAACACTAAAGCGAATTCTCAACGATGCTCTATACATAGATAACCAAAATAAATGCAATATAGGAAAAGAAATGGCACCTAAACAGCATACCCTCTAAGGACCACAAGAACTGTCAAGACACAGGCCCTACTAAAAGCTTTTAAAAATGGTAGGAACTAATAAATATCTCTCAATCCTAACTCTCAATATCAATGGACTTAACTCTCCAATTAGACGGCATAGGCTGTCTAGTTTTAATCAAAAAGCAAGGTCCATCGTTCTGCTGTCTTCAAGAGACACATCTTACCCAAAAACAATCATCTTTTGAGAGTGAGAGGTTGGAATAAACTCTATCAAGCTAACTGCCCCCATAAACAGGCTGGAGTTGCCATCCTCATATCAGATACAATGGACTTCAAATTAAAATTAGTAAGAAAAGACAAAGAAGGTTACTACATACTACTAAAGGGATCTTTCCTCCAGGAAGACATAACGATCCTAAATATTTACACACCCAATCCCGGAGCTCCAAATTTCATCAAGCAAACTTTACTTACACTGAAACCATACATAGATCGAAATACAGTGATTGTTGGTGAGTTTAACACACCACTCTCACCTATGGACAGATCAACAAGGCAAAAACTCAAAAGAGAACCTTAGAACTGAACAACTATATAGAGCAACTAGATCTAACAGACATTTGCAGAATATTCCACCCAGTAACAACACAACATACGTTTTTCTCAGCAGCACATGGAACATTTTCCAAAATAGACTACATCTTAGGGCATAAAACAAACCTGGACAGATTCAGGAACACTGAAATTATTCTATGCACACTCTAAGACCATAAAGGCATCAAATTGGAACTGAACACACATCTCCACCGAAGAAAACCCTGTTACTCATGGAGACTGAACAACACATTGTTGAATCAAAAACAATGTGTAATCGAAGAGATCAGAACAGATATCCAACTGTTTGTGAAATTTAACAATAAGGAGCACACAAATATCAGTTACTTAGGGACACAACAAAGGCAGTACTCAGAGGAAAATTTATAGCGCTGAGTGCCTACAACAGCAAATTGGAAAAATGGCAAACCAACTAGTTAAAGTCTCACCTTAACCTCCTGGAAAAAGAGCAACAAAACAACCCTAAACCCATTAGGAGAAAGCAAATTATTAAAATCAAAGCAGAATTAAATGATTTGGAATAAAAATAACTATAGAAAGAATCAACAAAACAAGGAGTTGGTTCTTTGAAAGAATTAACAAAATTGACAAGCCCTTTGCAAATCTTACCAAAAAAAGAAGAGAGCATATCGAAATAAACAAAATCGCAGATGAAAATGGTAATATCACGACAGCAATTACCAAGATCCAGAGTATCATGAGGGAATACTTCTCAAACCTTTACGCCAACAAATTTGTGAATCTAGAGAAATGGATGAATTCCTAGACAATATTAACATACCCACACTGAACCAAGAAGATCCAACCCAACTCAACAGGCCTATTTCAAGCTCTGAAATAGAAATGGAAATTAGACAACTTCCACTTAAAAAGAGCCCAGGGCCAGATGGATTCACAGCTGAATTCTATAAGGTCTTCAAAGCAGAGCTCACAACAATACTTCTCAAGCTCTTCAACGAAAATGAAAATGAAGGTTCTTTACCAAACTCATTCTGTGAAGCCAGCATATCCCTCATCCCCAAACCAGACAGAGATTCATCAAAAAAAGAGAACTATAGATCCATTTCTTTGATGAACAACTCATCAAAAAAAATATACACTATGATCAAACTGGATTCATCACAGGGAGGCAAAGCTGGTTCAACATACACAAATCAGTTAATATAGTTCAACACATCAACAAGAGCAGGGATAAAACCACATGATTGTCTCAATAGATGCGGAAAAGGCATTTGAGAATATCCAAAACCCCTTTATGTTAAAAGATGTGGAGAAACTAGGAATCCATGGAACATTTCTCAATGTAATAAAGGCTGTGTATGAGAAACCCTCTGCTAGTATTATACATAATGGTGAAAATCTAAAGCCATTCCCTCTAAAATCAGGAACGAGACAAGGATGCCCACTCTCTCCACTCCTTTTTAACATAGTACGAGAATTCCTAGGCAGTGCAATAAGGCAAGAAGCAAGCATAACGGGGATCCAAATAGGGAAAGAGGAAATAAAACTGTCCCTCTTTGCAGATGACATGATTCTGTATTTAAAGAATCCTATAGACTCTACTCCCAAGCTCCTTGAGCTGATTAAAAGCTTTGGAAGTGTAGCTGGCCATAAAATCAACCCTCACAAATCAACTGCCTTATTTTACGCCAACCCTGAGAAGAAACAGGCAATAATCAGGAAAGAAAATCCTTTCACAATAGCCTCAAAGAAAATAAAGTACCTAGCAATTAGCTTAACTAAGAATGTAAAGGACCGTTTAGATGAAAACTTTAAAACGATAAAAAAGGAAATTATAGCAGAACTAAGGAAATGGAAAAACCTCCCATGCTCCTGGATTGGAAGAATCAACATTGTGAAAATGACAATCTTGCCAAGGGCTATCTACAAATTCAATGTAATACTCATCAACATCCCAATGTCATTCTTTAAAGAAATAGAATAGGCAATTCAAAATTTCATATGGAATAATAAAAGACCCCATATAGCAAAAACACTTCTTACCAGAAAGAACAGCGCTGGAGGAATTTCAATTCCAAACTTAAGACACTATTACAGAGCTATAATTCTCAAAACAGCTTGGTACTGGCACAAGAACAGGCCGGAAGTCCAATGGAGTAGACCTGCGGACCCAGATATTAAACCACAGACCTATGGCCACCTAATCTTTGACCAGGGAGCCAAAAAAATAGAATGGCAGAAAGATAGCCTCTTCAACAAGTTGTGCTGGCAGAACTGGTTAAACACCTGCAGAAAACTAAAGTTGGATCCTTCTTTGTCACCTTGCACTAGAATTAACTCCAAATGGATCAAAGACCTGGAGGTAAAAGCTGCCACACTGAAAAGTTTACAGGAAGGAATAGGAGATACACTAGGCCTCCTTGGCACAGGTCGAAACTTTCTTAATAAGGACCAAGAATCACAACAAATCAGAGAAACTGGATAAGTGGGATTGCATTAAACTGCAGAGCTTTTGTATGGCAACGGATATAGCTAGTAAACTAATCAGGAAGCCTACAGAGTGGGAGAAGATCTTCACCAACCAAACAACAGACCAAGGCCTCATATCTAAAATATATCAACAACTCAAAAAATTGAATCACTCCAAAACTAACCTCCAAAGTAACACCCATCCCATTAAAAATGGGCCAAAGACTTAAAGAGAATCTTCTCTGAAGAAGAAACAAAAATGGCCTATAGACATACTCAACATCTCTGGTCATAAAAGAAATGCAAATGAAAACAAGTCTAAGATTCCACCTAACTCCAGTTAGAATGGCCAGGATCAGAAAACGAATGACAACAGATGCTGGAGGGGATATGGCCAGAAGGGATCACTACTACACTGTTGGTGGGAGTACAAACTCGTTCAGCCACTATGGAAAGCAGTGCGGCAGAGCCTCAAAGACTAAACATACAACTCCCCTATGACCCAGCAATTCCACTACTTGGCATTTACCCAACAATCCAGAAACAAGGGCATACTAAACCCACTAGCACAACAATGTACATTGCAGCACTATTCACCATAGCAAAGATATGGAACCAACCCAGATGTCCCTCAGTTGATGAGTGGATCAACAAGTTGTGGTATTTGTACACAATGGAATTCTATGCTGCTGTCAGAAAGAATGACATCGCCCCATTTGTTAGGAAATGGAAAGACTTAGAACAAATCATATTAAGTGAAGTAAGCCAGACTCAAAGGAACTTAGTCTCAGTGGTTTCCCTCATTCGTCATAATCACTAGAAACCTTGGGCTTTACTAGCAGAGCTTGGCAATAGAGCAAAAGGCCATATATAAGGCCATATAATGTGAAACTAATTGAAAGGACCTCCAGGATATTGAAACAAAAGCCATATAATGAATGATTGTTGTCCTTAATGTACTATGTTGTCTCTCATCTCGTTTGCTGTCCCTTGGTTATCCCATATTGGTATAGTATCTCACTTTGTTATCTGATATATTGAATTTATTTGTATTTGGATATTTGAAATTTGATAGGGAAGGGGGGAAAACCAAGACGGGTGGGGGGTGTGGGGTTGGAGGGAAATGGGTACCAAGACATGTGAAAGGGTATCAATGTATGTGAATTAATGCATCTTCTATCTGGCAAATATCATCTAACCCTTTTACTAATTACAATAAAAAATTGAAAAAAAAAGAAAGTTGTAGTGTGTGGGGAGGATGATGGTGTCAAATACATTTCTTCTTAGAAATTTACCTCATCTGGTTGCCCTGGATTTTCCTGGCCTTCTTCTTAGAGAAAGTTCTGTTATACTGGATTTGTGGCTTGGCAATGATCTAGCATGTACATCTTCGAGTAAGACATCCACAATTTCCATGCCTGAGACTCGAGTTTCCTGACCTTGTGTAACAGCACAGCAACATCTTTCTTCGTCCTGAGCCACAGGCCAAGTGAGCTGGCTTGAGCTGGTTGTTAGTTACAGTGGCTTGGTTACCAGGGTTCCATATTCTGTTCCATTGTGAGGGAGGCAGGGTCACCTTTCAGGGCCCAATGACCAAAGATCCTTGCTCACAAAAGACCTCACCAAAGACATACTGGAGGCTGAATCTCTCCTCCAATCTCACAATATACATGTGGATGTAGTAAACAGCACACCTTATTTGTCCAATCCCAATGTCTTCCACTAGGCCCAACTACCAGTCTGGTCTCAGGCTCAAGGAGCCTTTCTTAGGTAAGGGTCAATATTGCCCTCATCCTTTACAAAACATTTGCTTCACAGTGCCTTATCAGCCTGTATTTTGCCCCTTGTCGAATTTTTTTTTGTTTTTGATAGTCTTGGGACTTGACCTCAGAGTGTGAACATTGTTCTTGGGCTTTCTTCGGGCTTTTGCTGTCCCACCGAGCCACAGCAACACTTGCAGTGTTTTCTATGTATGTGGTAATGAGGAATCAAACCTGTGTCTTTTTGCGTGGTAGCCAAGGACTCTACTACTAGGTCAAACACACAGGGCATCTTGCACATATTTTTGACGTCAATATACGAGGATATTATTAGGTTTCTGTATCCTAATCAATTTTTTTCCTGATAATTAGCTTTGCTGTCATGTGTAAAAAATACAAGAGGGAAAAACCCAGAAGTATTAGGGAAATTTAAAAAAGCATTACACACATAGATAAGTTTTCATTCTTTGTAGGAGGAAGGATATTTTGATATGATGATGATGGCTTTACAATTACTATGTCAGGGTTGAGAGTTTGGCATAGTGGTAGAGTGCTTGCCTAGCATCCATGAAGATCTGGGTTTGATTGCTCAGTATCACATAGATAGAAAATCTAGATGTGGCCCTGTGGCTCAAGTGGCAGAGGGCTAGACTTGAGAAAACCCGAGGACAGTGCTCAGGCCCTGAATTCAAGTCCCAAGACTGGCAGAAAAATAAAAGAATATAAAAATGCTTTTTACGAGCTAATTCACTCACAGCATTTGCTTCTGAAATCTTCGCTTCTGCATCTTGTGAAATAGCCCTTTCCCTCAACGTAGACAAGAAAAACAGATCCATCCCATGGTCCACTGTGAGGCCACTGGTTGGGCTAAGAGCTAGTCGTGCAGCAACACATAAGTTTTATTCTAATACTTTCCAAACTTTGTACTCAAATATGCTACCTACATACCAACTTAGGTCAGTTATCCTTATGCTATACCTTTTCTTCATTACTACAATATTCTTACACTCCTACGTTAATCGTCTTGCACCTCCCCTGACCTCTCTCATTTTTTTTTCTATCTCTGGACCTCTGCTCGTCTTTCAACCCTTATACTGCACGGATCTACACTTGATGGCTGTTGAGCAATATTGTATATGTAGGTGGTTAATTATTCTCTAGGCTCAGAGGGACTTAAAGACAATAGAGATTGGATTGAGAGGCTTATTGTTTTGGGTATAAATCGCTTATCAGTGGTTGTATTAGACCGGTCTGTAAGTGCACAAAAAGAAAGAGTGATAATACAAATCAAAACTTGTGAACATCTAGAGTCTGCCAGCTACAGAGGTCTAGGTTGGTTATATCTGAAAAACTATAATAGTATTTAGTAGTAATCTTGCTCCCATTTTCAAATGGGCAGAACAAGAAACTCAAGAGAAATATCAAATCAAGAAACAACATCCCTCACCCAATGTAAACAGACAATGGAATAGTCACTGGCAAACCTAGAGGAGAGTCTTCCTAGTGCTACACAAATGCAATTGATAAATATCATTAATGAAAAATGTGAAAATATAAAGAAAGAGATAATGGAGGAAGCCATAGCTGAACAAGAGGAAAGCAAAAACAAAGTGATAAATGAAAAAGAAGAAGCCATAAAGGAGGCCATAATAAAGGTTTTTGAAAGAAAGATGGATGAATTCATAGAATCCACAAACAAAAACGTGACCAAACTCCAGCAACTGTCCAAAGAAAATAAAGCTACTGAGCTAACCACTCAAAAGGAAATCAAGGAGATAAAGAAATCCATACATGATCTAAAACAAGAGATGCAAGGCATCAAAAATGAGCAATTAGAAGCAAGGGAGATGAAAAATAAAGTAGATAGCTTTGATAGCAGGTTAGACAATGCAGAGGAGAGAATTTCCGGGGCTGAAGATAATTTAGGTATTATAAAGAACAGAAAATGAGTCAATCCGAATCTAGGAAATATGAGAGAGCGCTTCAGGAGGTCCAAGATACAATTAGGAAGCCTAATTTAAGGCTAGTTGGTATTGCGGAGGGCGTGGAGAAAGAGGTCAATGGTATTGGAAATATACTTCAGGGAATCATCTCAGAGAATTTCCCAAATATTCAGAAGGGCAGGCCATCCAGATACGAGAAGCTTTTAGAATCTCAAACAGACCTTACCTGAAAAGAACATCCCACCACCACATTGTGATCCGAACTGGATCAATAGAAACGAAACGAAAGATCCTAAAGGCAGCCAGGGAAAAGGGATCAGTAACCTACAAAGGCAAACCAGTCAGAATAACCCCAGATGCCTCAGCAGAGAACATGCAAGCAGAAAGTGACTGGAAGCATATATATCATGCCCTTAAATCAAACCAAGAATACTGTAGCCAGCTAAGCTCTCATTCATAACTGAGGGAACAATAAAATCATTCCATTCCAGGGAAAAGCTGCAACAATATGTCGAAACAAAACCAACACTACAGAGAATTCTCAACGATGCTCTATACATAGAAAACCAAAATAAATGCAATATAGGGAAAGAAATGGCACCTAAAGAGCATACTATCTAAGGACCACAAGAACTGTCAAGACACAGGCCCTACTAAAAGCTTTTAAAAATGGTAGGAACTAATAAATATCTCTCAATCCTAACTCTCAATATCAATGGACTGAACTCTCCAATTAAACGGCATAGGCTGTCTAGTTGGATCAAAAAGCAAGAGCCATCGTTCTGCTGTCTTCAAGAGATACATCTTACCCAAAAACAGTCATCTTTTGAAAGGGAGAGGTTGGAATAAACTCTATCAAGCTAACTGCCCCCATAAACAGGCTGGAGTTGCCATCCTCATATCTGATACAATAGACTTCAAATTAAAATTAGTAAGAAAAGACAAAGAAGGTTACAACATACTACTAAAGGGATCTTTCCTCCAGGAAGACATAACGATCCTAAATATTTACACACCCAATCCCGGAGCTCCAAACTTCATCAAGCAAACTTTACTTACACTGAAACCATACATAGATCGAAATACAGTGATTGTTGGTGAGTTTAACAAACCAGTCTCACCTATGGACAGATCAACAAGGCAAAAACTCAAAAGAGAAACCTTAGAAGTGAACAACTATATAGACCAACTAGATCTAACAGACATCTGCAGAATATTCCACGCAGTAACACCACAATATACGTTTTTCTCAGCAGCACATGGAACATTTTCCAAAATAGACCACATCTTAGGCCATAAAGCAAACCTGGACAGATTCAGAAACACTGAAATTATTCCATGCACACTCTCAGACCATAAAGGCATCAAATTGGAGCTGAACACACATCTCCACCAAAGAAAACCCTGTAACTCATGGAGACTGAACAACACATTGTTGAATCAAAAACAATGGGTAATCGAAGAGATCAGAACAGATATCCAACTGTTTATGAAATTTAACAATAAGGAGCACACAAATATCAACTCCTTAGGGACACAACAAAGGCAGTACTCAGAGGAAAATTTATAGCGCTGAGTGCCTACAACAGCAAGTTGGAAAAATGGCAAACCAACTAGTTAATGTCTCACCTTAACCTCCTGGAAAAACAGCAACAAAACAACCCTAAACCCATTAGGAGAAAGCAAATTATTAAAATCAAACCAGAATTAAATGATTTGGAATAAAAAAAATCTATAGAAAGAATCAACAAAACAAGGAGTTGGTTCTTTGAAAGAATTAACAAAATTGACAAGCCCTTAGCAAATCTTACCAAAAAAAGAAGAGAGCATATCGAAATAAACAAAATCGCAGATGAAAATGGTAATATCACGACAGAAATTACCAAGATCCAAAATATCATGAGGGAATACTTCTCAAAACTTTACGCCAACAAATTTGAGAATCTGGAAGAAACCTATGAATTCCTAGACAATATTAACATACACACACTGAACCAAAAAGAGCTAACCCAACTCAACAGGCCTATTTCAAGCTCTGAAATAGAAATGGTAATTAGACAACTTCCACTTAAAAAGAGTCACGGGCCAGATGGATTCAGAGCTGAATTGTATAAGGTCTTCAAAGCAGAGCTCACACCAATACTCCTCAAGCTCTTCAACGAAATTGAAAATGAACGTTCTTTACCAAACTCATTCTGTGAAGCCAGTATATCCCTCATCCCCAAACCAGACAGAGATTCATCAAAGAAAGAGAACTATATACCCATTTCTTTGATGAACATCGATGCAAAACTTCTCAACAAAATACTGGCCAACCGTCTACAACAACTCATCAAAAAAATTATACATTATGATCAAACTGGATTCATCACAGGGAGGCAAAGCTGGTTCAACATACACAAATCAATTAATATAATTCAACACATCAACAGGAGCAAGGACAAAAATCACATGATTATCTCAATAGATGCGGAAAAAGCATTTGACAAGATCCAAAACCCCTTTATGTTAAAAGATGTGGATAAACTAGGAATTCATGGAACATTTCTCAATGTAATAAAGGCTGTGTATGAGAAACCCACTGCTAGTATTATACTTAATGGTGAAAATCTAAAGCCATTCTCTCTAAAATCAGGAACAAGACAAGGATGCCCACTCTGTCCACTCCTTTTTAACATCCTACTAGAATTCCTAGGCAGTGCAATGAGGCAAGAAGCAAGCATAAAGGGGATCCAAGTAGGGAAAGAGGAAATAAAGCTATCCCTCTTTGCAGATGACATGATTCTGTATTTAAAGAATCCTATAGACTCTAGTCCCAAGCTCCTTGAGCTGATTCAAAGCTTTGGAAGCGTAGCAGGCCATAAAATCAACCCTCACAAATCAACTGCCTTCCTTTACGCCAACAGTGAGAGGAACGAGGCAATAATCAGGAAAGAAACTCCTTTCACAATAGCCTCAAAGAAAATAAAGTACCTAGGAATTAGCTTAACTAAGAATGTAAAGGACCGTTTAGATGAAAACTTTGAAACCCTAAAAACGGAAATTAAAGCAGAACTAAGGAAATGGAAAAACCTCCCATGATCCTGGATTGGAAGAATCAACATTGTGAAAATGACAATCTTGCCAAGGGCTATCTACAAATTCAATGCAATACCCATCAACATCCCAATGTCATTCTTTAAAGACATAGAAGAGGCAATTCAAAATTTCATATGGAATAATAAAAGACCCCGTATAGCAAAAACACTTCTTACCAGAAAGAACAGCGTTGGAGGAATTTCAATTCCAAACTTTAGACTCTATTACAGAGTTATAATTCTCAAAACAGCTTGGTACTGGCACAAGAACAGGCCGGAAGTCCAATGGAGTAGACCTGCGGACCCAGATATTAAACCACAGACCTATGGCCACCTAATCTTTGACAAGGGAGCCAAAAAAATAGAATGGAAGAAAGATAGCCTCTTCAACAAGTTGTGCTGGCAGAACTGGTTAAGCACCTGCAGAAAACTAAAGTTGGATCCTTCTTTGTCACCTTGCACTAGAATTAACTCCAAATGGATCAAAGACCTGGAGGTAAAAGCTGACACACTGAAAAGTTTACAGGAAGGAATAGGAGATACACTAGGCCTCCTTGGCACAGGTCGAAACTTTCTTAATAAGGACCAAGAATCACAACAAATCAGAGAAAGGCTGGATAAGTGGGACTGCATTAAACTGCAGAGCTTTTGTATGGCAACGGATGTATCTAGTAAACTAATCAGGAAGCCTACAGAGTGGGAGAAGATCTTCACCAACCAAACAACGGACAAAGGCCTCATATCTAAAATATATCAACAACCCAAAAAATTGAATCACTCCAAAACTAACCTCCAAAGTAACACCCATCCCACTAAAAATGGGACACAGACTTAAGAGAGTCTTCTCTGAAGAAGAAACAAAAATGGCCTATAGACACATGAAGAAATGCTCAACATCTCTGGTCATAAAAGAAATGCAAATCAAAACAACTCTAAGATTCCACCTCACTCCAGTTAGAATGGCCAGGATCAGGAAAACGAATGACAACAGATGCTGGAGGCGATGTGGCCAGGAGGGATCACTACTACACTGTTGATTGGAGTGCAATCTCTTTCAACCACTATGGAAAGCAGTGTGGCAGTGCCTCAAAAGGCTAAACATACAACTCCCCTATGACCCAGCAATTCCACTACTTGGCATTTACCCAACAATCCAGAAACAAGGGCATACTAAACCCGCTAGCACAACAATGTTCATTGCAGCAGTATTCACCATAGCAAAGATATGGAACCAACCCAGATGTCCCTCAGTAGATGAGTGGATCAACAAGTTGTGGTATTTGTACACAATGGAATTCTATGCTGCTGTCAGAAAGAATGACATCGCCCCATTTGTTAGGAAATGGAAAGTCTTAGAACAAATCATATTAAGTGAAGTAATTCAGACTCAAAGGAACTTAGGCACAGTGGTTTCCCTCATTCGTCATACTCAGTAGAAACCTTGGGCTCTACTAGCAGAGTTTTGCAATAGAGCAAAAGGCCATATATAAGGCCATATAATGTGAAGCTAATTGAAAGGACCTCCAGGATATTGAAACAAAAGCCACATAATGAATGATTGTTGTCCTTAATGTACTATGTTGTCTCTCATCTCCTTTGCTGTCCCTTGGTTATCACATATTGGTATAGTATCTCACTTTGTTATCTGATATATTGAATTTATTTGTATTTGGATATTTGAAATTTGATAGGGAAGGTGGGAAAACCAAGACGGGTGGGGAGTGTGGGGTTGGATGGAAATGGGTACCAAGACATGTGAAAGGCTATCAATGTATGTGAATTAATGCACCTTCTATCTGGCAAATAGCATGTAAGCCTTTTACTAATTACAATAAAAAATTAAAGAAAAGAAAGTTGTAGTGTGTGGGGAGGATGATGGGGTCAAATACATTTTTTTAGAAGTATACCTCATCTGGTTGCCCTGGAATTTCCTGGGCTTCTTCTTAGAGAAAGGCCTGTTATATTGGATTTGTGGCTTGGCAATGATTTAGCATGTACATCTTCGAGTAAAACATCCACAATTTCCATGCCTGAGACTCGAGTTTCCTGACCTTTGGCAACAGCACAGCAACATCTTTCTTCCTCCTGAGCCACAGGCCAAGTGAGCTGGCTTGAGTTGGTTGTTAGTTACAGTGGCCTGGTTACCAGGTTTCCATATTCTGTTCCATTGTGAGGGAGGCAGTGTCACCTTTCAGGGCCCAATGACCAAAGATCCTTGCTCACAGAAGACCTCACCAAAGACATACTGGAGGCTGATTCTCTCTTCAAATCTCACAATATACATGTGGAGGTAGTAAACAGCACACCTTATTTGTCCAATCCCAATGTCTTCTACTAGGCCCAACTACCAGTCTGGTCTCAGGCTCAAGGAGCCTTTCTTAGGTAAGATCCAAACTTAAGGGTCAATATTGCCCTCATCCTTTACAAAACATTTGCTTCACAGTGCCTTCTCTGCCTGCATTTTGCCCCTTGTCGAATTTTTTTTGTTTTTGCTAGTCTTGGGACTTGACCTCAGAGTGTGAACATTGTTCTTGGGCTTTCTTCGGGCTTTGCTGTCCCACCGAGCCACAGCACCACTTGCAGTGTTTTCTATGTATGTGGTAATGAGGAATCAAACCTGTGTCTTTTTGCGTGGTAGTCAAGGACTCTACCACTAGGTCAAACACACAGGGCATCTTGCACATATTTTTGACGTCAATATACTAGGATATTATTAGGTTTCTGTATCCTAATCAGTTTTTTTCCTGATAATTAGCTTTGCTGTCATGTGTAAAAAATACAAGAGGGAAAAACCCAGAAGAATTAGTGATGATGACTTTATAATTACTAGTCAGGGTTGAGAGTTTGGCATAGTGGTAGAGTGCTTGCCTAGCATCCATGAAGATCTGGGTTTGATTGCTCAGTATCACATAGATAGAAAATCTAGATGTGGCACTGTGGCTTAAGTGGCAGAGGGCTAGACTTGAGAAAACAGTGCTCAGGCCCTGAATTCAAGTCCCAAGACTGGCAGAAAGATAAAAGAAAATAAAAATGCTTTTTTCTAGCTAATTCACTCACAGCATTTGCTTCTGAAATCTTCTCTTCTGCATCTTGTGAAATACCCCTTTCCCTCAACGTAGACAAGAAAAACAGATCCATCCCACGGTCCACTGTGAGGCCACTGGTTGGGCTAAGAGCTAGTCGTGCAGCAACACATAAGTTTTATTCTAATACTTTCCAAACTTTGTACTCAAATATGCTACCTACTTACTAACTTAGGTCAGTTATCCTTATGCTATTCCTTTTTTTCTTTACTGCAATATTTTTACACTCCTACGTTAATCCTCTTGTTCCTCCCCTGACCTCTCTCATTCTTTTTTTCTATCTCTGGACCTCTGCTCGTCTTTCAACCCTTATAATACACGGATCTACACTTGATGGCTGTTGAGCAATATTGTATATGTAGGTGGTTAATTATTCTCTAGGCTCAGAGGGACTTAAAGACAATAGAGATTTTTATTGAGAGGCTTATTGTTTTGGGTATAAATCGCTTATCAGTGGTTGTATTAGACTGGTCTGTAAGTGCACAAAAAGAAAGAGTGATAATGCCAATGAAAACTTGTGAACATCTAGTGTCTGCCAGCTACAGAGGTCTAGGTTGGTTATATCTGAAAAACTATAATAGTATTTAGTAGTAATCTTGCTCCCATTTTCAAATGGGCAGAACAAGAAACTCAAGAAAAATGTCAAATCAAGAAACAACATCCCTCACCCAATGTAAACAGACAATGGAACAGTCACTGGCAAACCTTGACCAGAGTCTTCCAAATGCTACACAAATGCAATTGATAAACATCATTAATGGAAAATGTGAAAATATATAGGAAGAGCTAATTGAGGAAGTCATAGCTGAACAAGAGGAAGCAAAAACAAAGTGATAAGTGAAAAAGAAGAAGCCATAAAGGAGGCCATAATAAAGGTTTTTCAAAGAAAGATGGAAGAATTCATAGAATCCACAATAAAAACGCGACCAAACTCCAGCAAATGTCCAAAGAAAATAAAGCTACTGAGCTAACCACGCAAAAGGAAATCAAGGAGATAAAGAAATCCACACATGATCTAAAAAAAGAGAAACAAGGCATCAAAAGTGAGCAACTAGAAGCAAGGGAGATGAAAATTAAAGTAGATAGCTTTGATAGCAGGTTAGACAATGCAGAGGAGAGAATTTCCGGGGCTGAAGATAATTTAGGTATTATAGAGAAAGAACAGAAAATGAGTCAATCCAAATCTAGGAAATATGAGAGAGCGCTTCAGGAGGTCCAAGATGCAATTAGGAAGCCTAATTTAAGGCTAGTTGGTATTGAGGAGGGCGTGGAGAAAGAGGTCAATGGTATTGGAAATATACTTCAGGGAATCATCTCACAGAATTTCCCAAATATCCACAAGGGCAGGCCCATCCAGATATGAGAAGCTTTAGAACCCCAAACAGATCTGACCAGAAAAGAACATCGCACCGCCACATTGTGATCCAAACTGGATCAATAGAAACGAAAGGAAAGATCCTAAAGGCAGTCAGGGAAAAGGGATCAGTAACCTATAAAGGCAAACCAATCAGAATAACCCCAGATTCCTCAGCAGAGACCATGCAACCACGAAGTGACTGGAAGCATATATGTCATGCCCTTAAATCAAATAACTACCAACCAAGAATACTGTAGCCAGCTAAGCTCTCATTCATAACTGAGGGAACAATAAAAACATTCCATTCCAGGGAAAAGCTGCAACAATATGTCGAAACAAAACCAACACTACAGAGAATTCTCTAAGATGCTCTATACATAGAAAACGAAAATAAATGCAATATAGGGAAAGAAAAGGCACCTAAACAGCATACCATCTAAGGACCACAAGAACTGTCAAGACACAGGCCCTACTAAAAGCTTTTAAAAATGGTAGGAAGTAATAAATATCTCTCAATCCTAACTCTCAATATCAATGGACTGAACTCTCCAATTAAACGGCATAGGCTGTCTAGTTGGATCAAAAAGCAAGAGCCATCGTTCTGCTGTCTTCAAGAGACACATCTTACCCAAAAACAATCATCTTTTGAAAGTGAGAGGTTGGAATAAACTCTATCAAGCTAACTGCCCCCATAAACAGGCTGGAGTTGCCATCCTCATATCATATACAATAGACTTCAAACTAAAATTAGTAAGAAAAGACAAAGAAGGTTACTACATACCACTAAAGGGATCTTTCCTCTAGGAAGACATAACGATCCTAAATATTTACACACCCTTTTGAAGATTCTCAAAAGATTGAAGTTACTGCCAGTGTAAGTTAGATTCCGGCATTCATATTAAATAATGCAATGAGTAGGGATTTATATTTGAAATATCACTGTTGACAAAATCTAACACAGATTTGCTTAGTATTTGCTTTTGATTTCCCAAGAAGTTCAGTACAAGCTAACATGTGTGGCATATATCGACTGGGAGAAATGATTCAGAATATGTGACTCATTTGAACAGGAGTCAGTGAAAGATACAGAAGCAGGATATCCATATTGTTATAATTTGTATCTTTTTCATATTTTGTGTTCGTTATTAATTCCATTTGTAGTGTACATTTCTAGGTAAAAACTTTTAAAATATTTCCAAACAATTCGTTATTTCAACAGCAAAAAACATTTATATGCCTGATAAAATTCACAGAATCCAAATTTTTCCATATTATTTTTGTTTTTTGGGGTTTTTTTTGGTGGGTCATAGATCTTGAACTCAGCCTGTGTACTATCCCTGAGCTCTTCAACTCCATGCTACCACCTTACCCTGGAGCCAAGCCCCACTTCCCATTTTCTAAAGGTAAATTGGAGATAAGAGTCTCAGGTCTTTTTGTGCCAGGATGGCTTTAAACCTTGATCCTCAGATCTCAGCCTCCTGAGTAGCTAGGATTATAGAAGTGAGCCACCACCCCATCATGCCTAGTTTTCTGGGTTTTTTTAAAATCGGTTTGAGCACTGTCCTTCAGCTTTCCTCAAGCCTAGTGATCTTCTACCTGAGCCACAGCACTACTTCTGGTTTTTTCTGTGTATGTGGTACTGCGGAATTGAACCTTCGTCTTCATACAAGCACTCTACAACTATGCCAAACTCCCAGCCCCTCCACATTAGTTTTTATGATAGATCTTTCCATGCATCCAGGATGGCTAGACATCCTTCTTGAGTTTCCCAAGATCAGGGAGTATAGGTGTGTCCCATCCTGTGTGGCTACATAACCATTGTTTAGGGTACAGTTCTCGCTTCATTCTACCCATCTAGAGCAATTTTCATCTTCCATGTATAATCATTAAACATTCAGCTCCTGTTCCTCTCTACTCCATTCTCTGGAACCATCGTGCTTTTTGGCTCTAAGGGTTTGTTGATCCTTGGAAGCTCTGGAAGGGAAAACATACCCTAGCTCTTCCTTTATGACTGCTGTATTTTTAGTTTACTCTAATCAAGATTCATCTGTAAAATATAGTAAAATGTTCTTCCTTTTCAATGCATTGTTTTGCATATTTCTATCTTTGGATTATTATTAATAGTTGTGAATGGATTCTCCACATATTTGTTCTAGTCTCTGCTTTCTCTTCCATTAGGTACAAATCTAGAAATAGAAGTGTTGGACCATATTTCTATGTAATTCTATATTTAGTACTTTTTTAGCACTCTCCACGCAATTTTTGATTGTTTTATATTCCTTGCAGAACTATTCCAAAGTTCTACTTCTTCTCACTACCTTCCCAGTAATAGTTAGACTTTGAAAGTTGTTTTTTTGTATGCGTGTGTGTGTGTGTGTGTTTGTGTGTGTGTATGTGGATCTTTTTGTTTAAAACTATATTTATATTAATATACTTAAAGTAATGATTTCATTGTAATTTTAATTTTTCTCATGACTGTTAATATTGAACTTCTTTCTACATTTTGATCTACTATTTCTATATATTCTTTTTAGAAAATCCTCTCCAATCTCCAATTTTTTTCCCTTTTTTTGTGGGGTAGTGGGGAAAGTCATGGGGCTTGGACCTTGGGCCGTGAGCTCTTTAGTTTAAGGCTATTGTCCTACCCTGAGTATTGCCCCTCAGTTCTTCTGCTCACAGCTCCCTACCCCTCTTCCCATTATATACAGAACAAAGGTCATCCTCAGTCTTTTTGAAAAAGTAAAACATACAGTAAATTTGTAGTATAAAACAGCAAGAAATAAATTTCTTGCCAGGTGCAGTGACTTCTACCTGTAATCCTAGCTACTCAGATATCAGACTGATATCTAAAGATTTGGTTCAAAGCCAGCCTGGGCATTAGAAAGTCTATGAGACTCTCATCTACAGTTAACCACTAGAATATGGGAAATGGCACTGTGGCTTCATAGGTAGGGTGATAGCTTTGAGTTGAAGAGCTCAGGAACAGTGCCCAGGCCCAGAGTTCAAGCCTTACAAATCCCCCAGCCAAAAAAAAGAAAAAAAAGTTTCTCCCCCAAGTGATTATTATGCCAGACATAGAACATTAACATTCTGGGTGTACTTCACAGTATTATTACTTGATACCCTAAGATTTTGCAATATTCTCTCAGTATCAGCATATGTCATCATATAATGTAGTTCCTTTTCAATGGAATAATTCCATTTATATCCTAAAACTACTCCCCCGACTTATTTTTGTTGATACCACAATTGCTCTACCATGATATGCCACAAGCCATTAAACATTTTATGGTGGGTAATTGGAAAGGAGTCTCATGGAATTTTGTGCCAGGCTGGCTTTGAACCATGGTCCTCAGATCTCAGTCTCCTGAGTAGCTAGGATGACAGGCGTGAGCCACCAACACCTGGCTTGCCTTTTTATTTTATTGTGGGTCTTGGGACTTGAACTCTGGGCCTAGGCACCATCCCTAAGCTTTTCAGGTCAATATTTCATGTAAGTCTAAACATTTAAGTAAAGGAATACAATTCCAACAAAAAAAAAGAATAAAATTCCAGACATGGTGTGTTTATAACTCAGTGCTAATTACTTGATGAAAATGTGCCATTCCAGAAGCTGGTGTCATTTGATGATGTAGCTGTGGATTTCAGCTGGGAGGAGTGGCAGCATCTGGACAATGCTCAGAGGAACCTGTACAGAGATGTAATGCTGGAGACCTACAGCAACCTGGTGTCCTTAGGTGAGCAAAAGTCAAATTCACTTGCAAGGCCAAGTCCCTTGTTATTTTGCAGATACGTGAATGTTTATCAAACTTTCAATACTATTTAAATGAAGGATTCCAGGCCCTGAGAAGTATCATTACTTTCTGAAGAAAACCTAAGATAATTTTGTACTCATTCTTCAGGATACCTTCAGGATACTTAGACAACAGTTCTAAATTATGTTTCCTCTAATGGAGACGACATTCCAAACTTACACAGTAATTGTAAGTGGATAAACCAGCCAGAATAGAACATATATCATTATTGGAAATAGGATCTACAAATCACTAAACAGTGAGTTTATAATGGAAACCTGGCACTAGGTGCAATGTTTCATGCCTGTAATCTTAAAATATTCAGGAGGAAGAAATCTAAGAATTCTAATTTGAAGCCAGCAATGGCATAAAAATTGCCATGAAACTCTATAACTCCAAGTAACCCCTCAAAAATGTTAGTGGAGTGTCAAGAGTTTGACTTTGTGGTTGAGTGCTTGCCTAGCATGCATGAAGACCTATGCATGTAAGTGGAGCTGGGACTCAAACTGGGATTTTTCTAGCCTTGAGCAAGACAGCTAAGTTTATGCCATACAAAATGAATCCAGAGCTGGGGAAAGTCAACCATGGAGCCAGTGCGAAATGAGAGAAAAAATTTCATAGATAACTTGTGAGTAGGATGTCTGCGAACTTAAAGCAATGATGACACAGCATAAGCAATAATTCTCTACTGTTTCTAATTTACAGGGCCCTGTGTTCCCAAACCTGTATTAATTGACAAGCTAGAGCACTGTGCAGAACTCTGGATAGGAAATTCCTCTGAGAAGAATATCACAGGTGAGTGAATGCATCTTCATATTGATGTTGGAGCCTGAGCCCCATTGGTAAGTTCATGTTGTGATGTACTGAGCAATAATATTCTTAGTTACCCTAAATCCTGTGTGGAACCTATGGAATTCTTTGTGAATGAATCAAGAATCATTTTCATTTCCCAATCCTATGCTTGGTCTCAGGGCCTGAGCATGGTCCTTGGGTTTTCTCAAGGCTAGCTCTCTACTTCTTGAGTCATAGCACCACTTCTGGCTTTTTCTTTGTATGTAGTACCAAGGAACTGAACCAGGTCTTTGTGCATGCCAACCCAAACCCCCGGCACCAAGAATCATAGGGTGATATGATGAATTCTATGTGGCAGTAGAGTTAAAGTTAGATTTCTCTGTAGAAATCACTGTGAAACAAAATAAAATGAGAAAGCCATGAGCCCGTGGCTCATGCCTGTAATCCTAGCTACTTAGGAGGCTGAGATCTGAGGATCAAGGTTCAAAGACTAACCTATCACAAAACACCTTAGACTCTTCTCTCCAATGAACCAATAGAAAATGAGAAGTGGGGTTTAGTCTAAAGACATAGGGCAGTAGCCTTGAGCTGAAGAGCTCAGGAAGAACAGCCAGGTCTAGAATTCAAGTCCCATGATTGCAAAACAAGAAAGAAAGAAAGAAAGAAAGAAAGAAAGAAAGAAAGAAAGAAAGAAAGAAAGAAAGATGAAAGAGGGAAGAAAGAGGGAAGGAAGGAAAGGAAGAAAGAAAGAAAGAAAGAAAGAAAGAAAGAAAGAAAGAAAGAAAGAAGAAAGAGGGAAGAAAGAGGGAAGGAAGGAAAGGAAGAAAGAAACAAAGAAAGAAAGAAAGAAGGAAAGAAAGAAAGAAAGATAGAAAGAAAGAATGATGTTTCATTTCTTTAAAACTAAGACTATAAATGATTGAGCAAACAAGGAATAAGTCAGGGCATTATTCTCTGATAATGATAATATCTTTATGCTGGTAGGAAGAGACTGGTATTCAAAACCAGTCGTTTCCACCAGAAATTGAGCCTAGTGGTAGAGTGCTTGCCTAGCATGCACAAAGACACAGGTTTTATTCCTTATTACAATATACATTTAAAAAGGCAGAAGTAATGAATTCATTGGTAGGGTTCTAGTCTTGAGAAAACCCAAGGACAGTGGTTAGGTCCTAAGTTCAAACCCAGGAATGGAAGGAAAAAAAAACAACAAAGTTTCAATCAACATAAGAAAATTAAGTAGACAATGAGCTGGGGATTTTCTGGTCTTCCATGGTTCTGAGGGACAGGAGTGTTCGAAAAGGAATTTTTATAAGACTTCAAATGGAAAGAAACAAATTTCAAAATTCCCACAAATACCTAAATTGAGACTTTAGTGAGAAGTTGTAACTGAAGGGATATAGGTGTAAGTCCTTACTCTCAAGAATCATTCTTGCTTGGATCAAAGGCAAACAGATATATAAACCAAACTTGTGGCCGCTGAATCTAGAAAAAATTCGTGTTCCTCACTTAATGGTTAATAAGCAAACAGCATTGAAACTGGGTAAGGTAATACTATCTGCTACTCAGGACCTGAGACTCTTATCTGTAGTTAACTCTAGAAAACAGGAAGTGGGGCTGTAGCTCAAGGATAGGGGTTATAGTCTTCTGCTGAAGTGTTCAGGGACAGCGCCGAGGCCTATGAAATACAAAAAAAAAGAAAAGAAAAGAAAAGAAAGTTTTAAAAAGATGCAAAACAGCACAATATTTAGATTATTTCTCAAAAATAAAAGAAAGGCAGCTATTCCTCAGTGTATAAACAAAACAGTATTTGAAAAAAACAGCTGCAGGTATATTATAGGTAGTATTCAGCTTAAAACTGTAGCAATACATAGATGGGTAATTTCAATAAATATTTCCTGTGATATAAAAAGAGAACTAAAACACAGAAAAACATTATTGGTCATTATAAAATATCATTTTCTTAATAGGTTAGGGAGAAAAGCATATATTTCTCACAAATCAATTTCCACTTTTATATTTTAAAATATCTAACACTTAGGATGGGAAAGTAAAGTCATTACCTTTACAGTAAGGAATATTTGTATCTCATGTATGTTTGTGTCTTTTTTTCTATGACTCATTTTAGATGTCCAGGTAATGGAAAATGTATTCAAGACCTGCCAGGAAAGTCCACATGAATGTCTTTGTGAAGTAGCAGTTGCAAGTAGTGTCGAAGTGGAGGAAAACGTGAGATTTGCAACAACTTTAAATTTGAGCTCTACACATAATCCAGAGCTGATTAGTAATAACGGTAACAACTTAGGGGTGAGGACTGAGGAGTTCATTAGGTGTCAGAACATTCTTCTGTCTCCTAAGCCTGATGAGATGCATACTGCATATAGATCTCGTATGTCTCCTGTTCTTAAAAAATCCATCGGCTAATCAGAGCATTTTATTCATGATTGTGACAGTCCAAAAGATCTGCAGTATCATAATTCTGTTCTCCCTGCCCAAGAAATTCTTCAGGGAGGGAGGAAAACTGCTAAATGTACTGTGTGATGAAAAATATTGTACTTAACACCGACCATCACTACACATCCGAAAAGGTACACAGGAGAGACTCCTCATATATGTAGTGAATGTGAGAAATCTTTCAGTAATGAAATACGCCTTACAATACCTCAGAGCAAATATCCGGAGATATGTGATGCGTACATCAAGTGTGAAAATTAATTTCTGAGGAGTCAGACCTGACGCTCCAACCTCGATCTCCAAGAGAAGACAAACCTTATGAATATGAGGAACGTAATAAAATTTCTGCCCAGAATTCAGCTCTCAGCACACATCAGAGATCTCACACAGAAGAGAAATCTTTAATGGGATAAATGTGGGAAGACTTTTAGACTGAAATCATACCTCACTTTGCACCAGAGAAGACACACAGAAGAGAAACCTTATGAATGTAACAAATGTGAAAAGTCTTTCACCCAGAAGATACACCTTCGAGTTCATCAAATAACACACACAGGAGAGAAATCTTATAAGTGTAATGAATGTGGAAAGTCTTTCCAAGGGAAGGGAAAACTTCGTGTTCATCAGAGAATACACACAGGAGTGAAACCTTATGAATGTAACCAATGTGTAAAGTCTTTCCGACAGAAATCTTCCCTCAAATTGCATCAAAGAACACACACAGGAGAGAAACCTTATGTGTGCAACAAATGTGGAAAGACCTTCAAGTGGAAGTCATATCTTGATGGGCATAATAGAACACACACAGGAGAGAAAACTTATGCATGTAGTGAATGCGGAAAGTCTTTCAAATGGAAGGTAAAACTCCAGGATCATCAGAGAATATACTCAGGAGAAACACCTTATGAGTGTAACATATGTGGAAAGTCCTTCACACAGAAGCCAAACCTCAACATGCATAAGACAATTCAAACAGGAGAAAAACCTTATGAATGTAACCGATGTGGAATGTCTTTCAAATGGAAGTCTTCCCTCAAATTGCATCAGAGAACACACACAGGAGAGAAACTGTACGAGTGCATCAAATGTGGTAAGACCTTCAGATGGAAGTCACATTACAGGAGGCATAACAGAATTCACACATATTAGAAACCTTAGGAATATAACCAAAGTTGAAAGTCTTTCGTGCAGTATTCACCCTTCAGGAAGCGTAAGAGAGTTCACACATATGAGAAGCCTTAGCAATGTAATAAATAGGAAAGACTTTTTAGTCTGTGGAAGAAAACTCAGCTTGTGTCACAGAACCAACACAAGATAAAACCCTTAATGAATGTAGCAAATGTTCAGTCTTTTCCCCAGAAGGCACAAGTCAAGATTTATCACTAAACACCCACAGGATAGAATCCTATGAATAAAATGAAAGGGAAATTTTTTTGAAGAACTCATAGTTGAGTTTGCATGATACCACACAGACACAGGATAAAAATCGTATGAATATAAGAATATGAAAAATCCATCATGAACGCATGACTAAGTATAAAATGCACATAGGAGAGAAAAACCTTATGAATATTACAAATGTGGAAAGTGTTTGACCTGGAAGGCATACTTCTGTGTTCACCACAAACCTGATTCCCATAGAAGAAAAGAAAACTAATGAATAGAACAAATGTGCAATGACTTTTAATCAGAAGTCAGTCTTCAGTACATTTCAGAACATACACAATAGAGAAATTCTGAGTAATGAAAAACATTTAGCTATATATAGAATCTCTGTATATGGGAGCATTAGGGTAAGTCTTCTAAACAAAGTCAACCTTCAGCAAGCATTAAGAGCACTCACAGAAGAAATAATAGCATGTAGGAAAACCTTTGTCAGAAACCTCTAAAAGCTGACTGTGTGGCTTAGTGGTAGACTGCTAACCTATCAAGGATGAAGGCCTGGGTTAGATTCCTCAATACTACATGAAAAGAGCGAGCCAGAAGCAGCACTGTGGTTCAAATGGTAGAGTGCTAACCTTGAGCAAAAGTAGCTCAGGCCCTGAGTTCAAGCCTAAGGATTGGAGAGAGAGAGAAAGAGAGAGAGAGAGAGAGAGAGAGAGAGAGGAGAGAGAGAGAGAGAGAGAGAGAGAGAGAGAGAGAGAGAAAGAGAGAGAGAGAGAAAGAGAGAAAGAGAGAAAAGAGAGAAAAGAGAGAGAAACAGGAACTTCTAAATTTTACAGAGATAGGAAAGAAGAGAGAGAAGGAGACAGAAACTAATTTCTAAACTTTACAGTCTTTCTATTTCCTTACAAATTCGTCTATGTCATTCTTTCTGACAGAAGCACAGAATTCCATTGTGTAAAAATAAAATATTTGATCTACTCATCAACTGACGGGCATCTGGGTTGGTTCCATACCTTTGTTATAGTAAATAGTGCTGTGATAAATGTTATTGTTCTAGTGAATTTAGTGTGTCCTATCTGGACGATTGGCAAGTAGTGAAATTGCTGGATCACAGGGGAGCTCTATGTTTAGTCTTTTTGGGATACTGCCATAGTGCTTTCCATAGTGGTTGAACGAGTTTGCAATCCCACCAGCAGTGTAGTAGCGATCCCTCCTGGCCACATCCCCTCCAGCATACGTTATTAGATTTCTGGATCTTGGCCATTCTAACTGGAGTGAGGAGGAAAAGGGAAAGAGGAACTGAAACTTTCTCTCCTTACAGATGACATGATTCTGTATTTAAAGAACCCTATAGACTCTACTCCAAAGCTGCTTGAGCTGATATAAAACTTTGGTAAGGTAGCAGGGTATAAAATGAACCCTCAATATCAACTACCTTCCTATATGCCAACAAATGAGAGGAATGAGGCAAGAATCAGGATAGCAAATCATTTTGCTATCAAAGAAAATAAAATACCTAGGAATTAACTTAGAATGTAAAGCACCTTTTTGATGGAACTATAAACCCTGGAGAAGGAAATTAACGCAGAACTGAGGAAATGCAAAAACCTATGCTCCTGCTTTGGAAGAAGTAATATTGTAAAAATGGCAATCTTGATAAGGACTATCTACAAATTCAGTGCAATATTCATCAATATCCCAATGTCATTCTTTAAAGACACAGAAGAGGAAATCCAAAAGTTCACTTGGAATAATAAAAGACCCCTTATACTCTGTCTTCTTGCATGATACATAATGTTTAATCTCACCTTCTCCACCAAAATCTCACCTTTCTCATTGAGACATAGGTGGCCCTGTTTACTAGCAGCAAAGGCTCAAACGCGCAGTTTCAGGTGTCACCACTGCCTCTGTTACTGGGTAGATCCAACTCTGTCATCGATTCTGAGGTCTGCTCTGGGAGTCTTGGTCGCAAGTTGTTCTGTGGCATCTGCTGCCAGCCTGTGCCTTTTTGCTTCCTTTTCCTCCAGCAGCCTACAACAGGGAATGAAGTTCAGGCGCTGATGCTCTCCTTCATATGCAGGGCAGGATGAGCCCAACCCTCCCACATCTTCCTCTTCTAATTTTTGGGAAAAAATGTGCTGGCAGAAGTCCTCAGGTGTGGCGCATGGCTGATCCACACTTTTAATCCAGGCTGGTCAGGAGGCTGAGATCTGAGTATGGAAGTTCCAAGTCACCTAGAACAGGAAAGTCTGATAGATTCTTGCTACCAAAAATAAAAACAGCTGGGAATGGAATTTGGGCTCAAGTGGTAAAGGGCTAGTCTTGAGTACAAATGCTTAGTGCCCAGGCCCAGAGTTCATGCTCCAGCACTGCCAACAACCTCACTTTAGTGAGATTTTAGCTTTATCCATGTAGGCACATCTCACTGGAATCTTTGCTGGTAGAGATAGTCTTCATAATTTTGTCTCAAGGTAAAGGTCCTCCTGGGGTAGTACACAAAAGATGTCATGGAGAGAGGAGCCCCACTTGCTCCAGGTTTGAAGATGGCATAGGTCAAGCCAGCATGGAGTTGGCACATCAGTCTTTTTCTTAGCACCACCTACCAGTGAATGTCAAATGACATTGATTGTTGTGGGATTGTGTGATTGAAGTGCCCCATTAAGGGCAGTGTTAGCACATCCAAACGTGGATACCAGGAATGCTGAAATCTCAAAGCTAAGATTTCTGTTGGCTACAGAAATGCTGGTGTGTCTGTGATTCACTAAAAGTTCAGGTGCAAAGATTCTGAAGCTTGATGCCATGTGTTTATTCCATTTAGTAAAATTATTTTAATGCACTGTATAAGTTAAAACATTTGATAAGAGTCAGGGGTAGTGAAAACATTGTTCTTGAATTCAGGTGTCTGGCAGGGTAATGGGGGGGTGTTGGTGGCTGGGACTATGAAGCTGGAGCTGCTATCAAACCATGGATCATGTTCCCCTTTGTCTGGGAGAAATGACTCCAAAGATGAAATTTGAATGGTGAGGAAAAGATGATGATGTACTCAGGAAATTTCTCCTAAACAAATGCTCATGTGGAAGTGGGATGGGGGCTGGGCATATCTGAGGCAGAGCTTAAGGGGGCTTCTCATGGCGTTGAGAATGTTCCTTGTGACTTCAGGCATGCAGCAGGGTGTTTTAGATGACCATGGTGAGATGGATGGAATAAGACTGGAGACAAGATGAATGCTGGGATCCTGCTATGCTCTTGCATGAGTGGCTGGTGGCTCACCTGAAAGAACTAATTATGTCTAAAAAAGAAATCAGGAATTTGTTTTGATTAGATAATACCTGTAATCCGAGGCATATTCAGGATCCTGATCTTAGTATTGTGGTTTAAAACCAACCCAGCAAAGGGAAAAATGCATGAGACTCATACTCCCAGTTTAGAGCAAGAACAAAGATTGAAGTAGAGCTGTGGCTCAAGAGCTAGAGTGCTACCTTGAGCAAAGAAAAGCTAAGAAAAAGCTCCAGGTCTTTAGTTCAAGGCCAGGAATGAAAGAAGGAAGGTAAAAAAAGGGAAGTATGTGAGGAAGGGAAATATATAAATGAAAGAGAGAAGGAACTAGAAATTTAAAACTCGATAATATTTAAAAGTCATCAGTCCTTCTAAGAAAATTGTTGGAGTATGGGTTCTACATGTGGTGAACTGGAAGCCCAGCAGTGACTTGTTAACCAAAGAGTCACCATGATGAGCAAAGGATAGAAATCTGCATGAGCCTCTTAGCGGATGGAGTCACAGAAGAGAACCTCAGCTCCCATCCCATAGTTAGAAATATATAGAGATGGGGAAGTTGGCATCACCTTGATGTCATTGTGTCCATGGAGACTGGAAGCCATGGCTCTGTGAAAGCACAATGTTCTGGTTACTGAGCTGGGAGGCTGAGGAGAGCCAAGTCCTGGCCATGAAGAAATCAGGGTGGCAGCAGAGCAACTCTGCTGCGGTGTGTGCCTGCTTGGCTGTTCTTATTCTGTGGTGGATCAGGCCGGAGCGGGTGATAGTAACTGTTTTGTGGTCACAAGCCCTTCACCAAGAGCTTCCTCTGGGATCCTCATAAGCTACAGGGTGGCTGGTGTTGGGATGTGTGTGGGGTGGAAGTGACAGAGGGATGGACGCATGGCAAGGTGGGTGAAGAGATGAGAGGAATGATGAGATCCCAGTTCATTGGTTTCCAAGATTAATGGGTGGGAGGTAGAGAGGCATGATGGAGGAATGATGGCGGCAGGGGAAGGTGGTGACAGAGTGAGGCCATCTGTAGTGCCAGCCTGGCCATCATCTGAAGCCCATAGGCAGCTTCCTGATCCTTCACTTAGTCCTGCTCCTTGTGGAGGGTATGTCACGTGTACCCAGAGCTAGGGGTGGGGCAATGTTAGTAGCACCTGGAGAACCATTGGCCTATACCTGGGTGAGAGGTGGTTATGGCTCCCATGCTGGGTGGCCTGATAGCTATGGAACAGATCTCTCCTTAGCTACCACAGTCAGTGGCTGCTCTCCATCTAGGGTTAGGGCACCTGCTCAGCCATCAGGACTCCCCATGCCAGGACAGAGGCCTACAATTCAGATGGCAGCACAGGGGTGAAGATGATCTCACCGTAGCCCTAGTTACATGGCTGCCCCAGCATGCAGGACAGGATGAGCTGGGGGAAGATGTTCTCTGTGTTTTTCCACAGCCTATCCCGGCCTTTTCTTGTGTCTGATTAGGCCAAGAGAGTACCAGGTTCCCTCTCATAGTCCTGGTTCTTTTTCTTTTACAGTCATGAGGCTTGAACTCAGGTCCTGGGTACTGTCCCTGAGCTCTTTTGCTCAAGGTTGATGCTCTACCATTTGAACCATAGTGCCATTTCCAGCTTTTCCTTTTCATGTGGATCTCTGATATGTCCAGTACTGTGCCTGCAGGGAGGCACTCACCCCACAGACAGAGCCACCTCTGCCGTGACTGTGACTGCCCACAACCCTCACACCCACTCCTTGCACACCCCTCGCCTCCAGTTTTAGCTCCTCTTGGACTGGGTGTCCAGCCTACCCTTTCCTACACTCACAAAGGGTCTACAATTGTCTTCCCAGGGTCCTTTCTTCTGCCAGCCAGAGTACAGACTGTGCACATCTTGACGATCACAGAGCTCAAAGCCAAAGGCTGAGTGCAGAAGGGGGTGACCCAGTAGCTGCACAGGGCCCATGGATCATCCTGTGCATCCCCTAGCCTGTGACTTCCCCCACCCCCTTGGCAGGGTAGCTCCATGCCCACATCCTGATCCCTGGTCCCCTCCAATTCCATTCTCCCTTGGATTTTGCAGACTGTCTACCGTCAGGATCTAAAATTCTATTCATCACTTTATGTCCTTATCACTGATTTGCTACTTTGGCAGGATCTCCCCGTGCCTGGAGAGTGGGCATGTCATGTACTCTCTGTGGAGAAGTTGCCCCAGGAGAAGAAATATGCACTTCATGTGAGTGTTGGACAGGGCAGGAGGGCTCCCTAGGATCAGAAGCCACAGGAGGGGTGCAGATGGGGGAATGCTAGGGGCCCCAGGGGACAGTGGGAGTTAGGGCACAGTTGGTTCCTTCTGCAGGGTTGACACCGCTTCACAAACCCAACAGAATGAGGTTCACATTACAGATGTCAGAGACAGTGCAGATTGCCAATGGGTGCAGGGGTCACTGTCACCCCCAGATGCTGGCTGCATGCTGGGATGCACGCAGAGATGTTTTCAAGATCAGATAATGAGGATGTTGCAGGGTGTAACCATTCTTTTCAGATGGCTCTCTAGCTCTCTTGAGCTTCATCTCTATCTTTGGGTTTTTCTTGGCAGTTAACTGGAAATGAGAGTTTCATGGACTTTCCTTTCTGGACTGGCTTCAAACAGAAGCTATGCACAGTTTTCAAAAAATTCCCTACTGAAGAAGGGAAGCTTGATCTGGTGCTTAACTGGGTTGCACTTTGGCTCCGTTTGCTATGCCTCACGGGAGGGGGCTCATCATTTGTAGACTAAGATCTCATGACCTTCAAAGCCAAATGCTACCTGAAAGTTCAGGGTCCCAGCCTATGTGTTGGGCCGGGGTGAATACATTCTCTGTTATGCTGGGTCATCAAACCATGTTTTAAGCTTGAAGTAGGCAGTGCCACATTTGATAAGAACATCTGCCAGAGATTGTCACCTCATGAAAGCAGATTCTAAATTTGTATTCCATTTCCTGTGGTGGAGAAATCCCCTCCAACTTAGACAGGCTCACATCCACCTGCAGTTCATACTCCTAATGCACCCTTGAGTGTCCTCATGGTATTGGGATCTAAGTTTGTAGGGAATGCTGGTTTAGTCCATGAATTAGCTGGACAAGTGATGACAAACGTGTTGTGGATTAATATGAGAACAATTTAAGAAGCCCTGGAGGAGCATCAACCTGACCCTCTGTGGTGCTATAAATCTGATAGGATGTTCCCGACTGAGAAACAATCACATGGCTTTGTGATTGGCATCCAGACATGTGAGTGCATATCTTAGCTGTCAGCCAATACAGAGGAGGACATGAATAAGTGGGTGGAAAGCATCTGTCAGACCCCTGTCTGGGGGCAGGTGGAGAGAACATAGGAAGGTAGATACCATGGCTGTGGTGGGCCCAAAAAAAAGGGTAAAAGAGGCAAAGTAAACTGGTACTGGTAGCTCAAGACTGTCATCCTAGCTACTCAGGAGTTTGAGATCTGAGGATCACAATTCAAAGCCAGCCCAGGACAGAAACTCCATGAGACTCTTATCTGCAATAAACTACTGAATGCAAGAAGCTCAAGCTCAGTGACAGCATCCAGGCCTAGCGTTCAAAACCCAGGACTGGCAGAAAAAAGTATCAAAGGACAAGAAGCTGGCCAAAAGTTAGAGGGACTCTATCTTGACAAAAAATACAGTGGTAAGTTGCACTCAGAAGACTTGCACAAAATCTGGAAATGCCTGAGATCTATCTATGTATGTTTCCTGTTTGTCTAAATACATATGTTTATGCATTTATATATTAGTATAGAGAGACAGATCAATACATATGACTATACATATATACATAGCCAGACACTTATGGGTGAGTGGTATACTGTGTGAGAGTTTGTGTTTGTGTTTTGTGGATGGCTATCTCTGTTTAAGAAAGATAGAAAATATGTAAATATCTTTAAATTAGCTATAATAAGCTAGAAGTGAAAGACCAATACCTTTGAGGAAAAGATGCTGAGGGTTATCACACAGGCCCTCTGAGTAAGCCCTAAACCCTGTACACATGTGTGCATGCACACATTGGCAGATACACACGCACATGCCCACACACAATATCTCAGGCAATATTGTATTTTGAATTAATATCCAAAGATTGGACAAAGGATAGCAAGTAATAAAATCTGTTTTTCTTGTCTACATTGAGGGAAAGGGATAAGTCACAAGATGCAGAAGCGAAGAATTCAGAGGAAAATGCTGTGAGTGAATAACTTGTAAAAAGCACATTTCTTTTATTTTCTTTTCTTTTGTTTTTTCTGCCATTCCTGGGGCTTGAACTCAGGGCCTGAGCACTGCTCTTAGCTTTTCCCAAGTCTAGCCCTCTGCCACTTGAGCCGCATTGCCATATGGATTTTTATATCTGTGTGATATTAAGGACTCAAACCTAGATCTTCATGGATGCTAGGCAAGCACTCTACCACTGGGCCAAACTCTAAACCCCGATAAAGTATTTAGAAATAGTCATCATCATCATATCAAAATATCCTTTCTCCTACAAAGAATGAACACTTATCTATGTCTGTAGGACTTTTTTTATGTCAACAATGCTTCTGTAATTTTCCCACTTTCATTTTTACAGATGACAGCACAGATATTCATCAGGAAGAAAAATAGATTACGATACAGAAACCTAACAACGTCCTAGTAGATTGAAGTGAAAAATATGTGCAAGATGGCCTGGGTGTTTCATCTATTTGTAGAGTGCTTGGCTACCACACAAAAAGACTCCGGTTTGATTCTGCAGTACCATATACATAGAAAACGCTGGAAGTGGTGCTGTGGCTTGGTGGGACAGCTATACCCTAAAGAAAGCCTAAGAACAATGATCAGGCTCTGAGGTCAAGTCCCAGGACTAGCAAAGAAAATGTGCAAGAGGCAAAATGCAAGCTGAGAAGGCACTGTGAAGCAAAATGTCTTGTGAAGGGTAAGGGGAATAGTGACAGTTAAGTTTGGATCTTACCTAAGAAAGGCTCCTTGAGCCTGAGACCAGGCTAGCACTTATGCCTAGTTAATGACTTGGGATTTTAAGAAAAAGGTGTGCTGTTTACTACATCCATATGCGAGGTGGGAAGGGAGATTCAGCCTCCAGTATGTCTTTGGGGAGGTCTTCTGTGAGCAAGGAGCTTTGGTCATTGGGCCTTGAAAGGTGACCCTACCTCCCTCACAATGGAACAGAATATGGAACCCTGGTAACCAAGCCACTGTATGTGACAACCAGCTCAAGCCAGCTCCCTTGGCCTGTGGCTCAGGAACCAGAAAGATGTTGCTGTGCTGTTGCCAAAGGTCAGGAGGCTCGGATCTGAGGCATGAGAGATATGGATGTCTCACTTGAAGAAGTAGATGCTGGATCAGTGCCAAGCCCAAATTCCAGTATATCAGGCATTTCTCTAGGAAGAAAGCCAGGAAACTCCAGGGCAACTCAGATGAGGTATATTGAGAGGAAACCTATTTGAACCCATCATCCTGCCCACACACTACAACCTTCTTGTGTGCTTTCAAGTGACTCTACTGATATTAGAGTGTGTCATTTCCAATCTACTCTATTCCAATTCCTCAGTGTGAAGTGTGGTCCCATTCCTACGTTTGAAATATCCACTGTTTTGCCAACATAGTGTGATGGTAAGTCAGCTCAGACTCTGAATGAGCCTTGTAACCTACGGATCCGGGAGGAAGGCCTGTTGGAGATGCTGCTGACAAAGCTGATCCCTGCCTACCAGAAAGTTGATCTCTTTTATGTGGAAAACTTCCTGCACAATTTCAAATAGTGAAGGACAATGTAGTAGTTGCTGGAAATTCTCTTGAAAAAGTGAGTGTTCCCCCTCCAAACCCAGGTTTGCTCACCCCTCCTGGCCAAGTCTTGGAATACTTGGCTCCTCTCTGAGCCCGTTTGGTTCACTGGGGTGTTCACAGGGGAGCTAAGCATGATACAAGTGCACAAACTACTTTATTATGACTGGGACACCATGCCATTTCATTTCCCTCACAAGCTCCTGGAGTCTCAACAGTGTGCTTACTGAGAAGTTGGATTTTAGGCATGAGTAAGTGGCTCCCAACTGCATCCCTCACCTAGGTGACATCCTAGGAAATCCCATTTCCCAGTAAGAAATGAGGTGTCAGTACTAATGGCGGAGGCCTGTGAAATACTGGAGTCAGAGGAAAAGCTGGGGGTGAATCACTTTGAGCCATCAGGGAGGGATTGTGATAGCTTTGCCTGTTAGAACCTGAAAGCATTTACATTTTGGTGTGTGGTCCAGTGCTGCCACTTGAACCTGAACCCAGGTGTAAATGCCATCCCTTTGGTGTTCAAAAATTAGCACTGTACCATTTGAGTCATAGGTCAAGTTCTGGCTTTTTGCTGCCTAATTGAAGACAAGTGCCTTTAGACTTTTACTGACTAGACTGGCTTTCCTCTCTGATCTTCAGAGCTCAGCCTGCTGGGTGGCTAAGATTAGAGGAATGAGCATTTCGTTCTTTATTTAGAGCATTCACCTATTGATTTATTTAGAGCATTTACTTAGTTAATTTAAGGTGCGTTTACTTTGGACAGATGCATAGAGGCCTCTCTCAGAAGCTTCTGGAAGTGGGGTGTAAAAGTCATCCTGTTCTCGAGTGTCTTTTACCCCCCTCCCAGCATATAAGTGCACATCTCTGCAGGACAGCCACAGCATTAGAGTCCTGCAAGAAAGGGGCTTTTGTAGAAGGCTCAGGATGGAGAGAGAAGGCTCTCACTTTCCTTGTACCGAATGTGCCCACAGCATCATGTGTTCCATCTATACGATGTGAATGGACTTCTACCCCAGTGATTTCTACGAGTTCAAGAACTGCCACACCCTGACAAAACTCAAGCTCTATATGAGGCTCCACATGCCGGCTTTGGACCTGCTCTTCTAAACAGCTGGAGGAATGTGCGACCAGTAAGAGCAAGAAAAAGTAGAAGTCCTGGTGTGGGTGCCTCAGAGCCTGTGAGTAGGAAGCCCATTTGGTCTAGATATTGGTTGGCCTTACTTCTACAGAGCTTGGCAAAATGCCCTTTATGGGTGGTGTCAGCCAGGTAATGTCTGTCCCCTGAAAGGACTCAGGAATAAGCACTCATTAGAAAGACCCTACACCTCCTCAGTGTTCAGTCCAAACTCCAGTTCTACAGGTTCCTCCATTAGATCCTCATGGAAGTTGAGTGACACTTCCACTTGCAGAGTCCACTCTGTCCACTCTGTACCTATTTCCATTCTTAGGTTTGGGTCATCGTGGAAGAGCTTATCCTGAACTCCGGATGAAAAACCCACCAATGGAGCTGGTGACTGATGGAGACTGAGAATCATCACTGCACTCCAGAAACCATGGGCCTTCTGTAGAAATTACCAAACAGGTTTAGAGTCCTGTGGATATACCTTTTGCTCTGAACCCCATGTGTGACACAGTTGAACCTGCAGGTACTATGGAGGAAGAAAAAGAGCAGCCAGATTTCCTTCCGTTTCCTTTCACACTCCACCCAGAGTCAGTCCATCTGAGTCAGAGTAACACTCCACTTATTGTGCAAGCTGAAGGGGCACACGCTGGGCTCATGGAAAATGTCCCCATGGGAAGCAGCAAGCGTACTCTCAATACTGGATTCATTGGAGGAAAATGAATCCAACCTCACAGAATATCCAGACCCATCCATCTCACTAAAAGAGACTCAATCTCCATTCGACAAACCAGAATCCATCCCCCTCTTAACTCAGGAAGGACATTCTGTTTCTCATGAGGAAGGTGACCCTTTTGAGGACTCTGAAGTAGAATTACTGTCTGAAGGTAACTTGGAGGCCAGTCTGGATTTAGAGTTTCCCTGTCCCCTTCCTAAAAAGACATCTCTTTATCTTGCTCTCATGATTCTTGTCAAGTATTCATTGTATTTACTTTGCTAACTATTAAACTCTCATTGTTAATATTATGGTGTGCAGTTCTTCAGTGCTTATTATACTGTGTTTTATTTTCCATTTATAATGTGAGACCTCAGACACATAGGTCCTGGGTGGGCCAAAAACCAGACAGGTCTGGTCCCATAGAAGACAACCTTACTGTATATACAGGGAACTATTAAATGCATGGAATCACCAGGAATCCAGGGCAGGCCTCCATGGAAAGACAAGTCAGCTACCAAAGCTTAAGGACAGAGCAGATGCCTGGAAATGTGTTTTGTCAATCGGGAGAAGTGCCAGAGTAACTGTAATATTATGTGGGACTCTGTTCTGTGAGTTCAAGTCTGTTTATATATCCAGTGTGCTTTGTACAAATATTTAAGAAAATTAAAACTCCACAATAGCATCAAAAATCTACTTTGGCTTTGAATGTGGCCTAGTTGTAGAGTGCTCGCCTAGTATACAAGAAGACCTTGATTCAATTCCTCGGCACTGCATACACAGAAAAAGCAGATGGGGCACTGTGGCTCAGGTGTCAGAGTGCCACCCTTGAACAAATGTGGCCAAGGACAGTTCCTGGTTCCTCAGTTCAAGCCCCAGGACTAGCCAAACAAGAAATCATACCATTTTCCACACATTCTGAAATAAATCTGTTTTATCTAACCCTACTTCTTTTTTGCCAGTCCAGGGTGTGTGCCACCAAGCCAAACTACTGGCCCCCAACCTTACTATTTTTAATCATTTAATTTTTTTACATAATCATATTTCATGCTGTCTGTATTAATACCATAAACAGTATGCTTAGTGTAATAATGTTAAAGGTAAAACATAAGAAATTAATAACTAAAATTCCTTTTTTATTAGTTTTATAGCATTACTACAATTTTATGAGAAAAATTACATAGAATGTTTATTTTAGAGTTCAAGTAATCCATTTTGATAAATATATCAACCTACATCATTTATTTGAACACATTTTAAACTATTTTTTTCAGGAATGAAAATACATAAATATTTGTTGTAAATGAAATTTATGACTTGGGGGGAAGGGAAAGAGAAAAGGGGGAGGGGGTAACAGTGTTTACAAGAAATGTACTCATTACATATGTAACAGCAATCTCTTTGTATATCACCTTGACAACAAATATTTTGAAAAGTACAAGTTTATATGTCTACTTTGGGCAGAATTTTTTTTGCCAGTACTGGGCTTAGACTCAGGACCTGAGCTCGATCCTTGTTTTTGTTTTTGTTTATTCTTAAGGCGCAAGTTCTATCACATGTGCCACAGCACCACTTTTATCTTTTTTTATCTATGTTGTGCTGAGGAATTGAACTTGGGTCTTCATTCATGCTCGGCAAGAACTCTTCCACTAGGCTTAACTTATGGCCCCAGTGGGAAGGAAGATTTAAATAAAATATGTAGGAAATATGTACACTAAGGAAAAGCCATCAAAAATAGAAGAAAAATTATATACTTAGATAACGACATGCTAGTATTATGGCAGATTTCGGTAATTCTAGCTTCAAGAGTGGCCTATTTGGACCGGGACTTGGCTGGCTGAAGTAAAGTGCTATCCTTGAGCAAGCCCTAGGACAGTGCTCTGGTCATGAGTTGAAGCCATAGGACATGCAAAAAATAATAATTTAATGCCCGTGACTGGTGGCTCACCCTGGTAATCCTAGCTACCCTGGAGGATCGAGGTTCAAAGACGGCCCAGGCATAAAAATCTGTGAGAATCTTATTTCCAAATAATCCAGAAAATTCAAAATGACAATGTGCCTCAAGTGGTAGAGCTCTTGCCTTGAGCTGAAGAGCTTAAGGTAAACATCCACGCCCAGATTTTAAGCCCCATGAGTGAAAAAAAGAAAAAGAAAAAGAAAGTCCTTATCTAAGGCTGGAGTGCACACTAGTGGTAGTTTGCTTGCCTAGTATGCACAAAGCCCTATGTTCAATTACTCTGTACCACTTACACACACACAAAAAAGCTGGAAATGATCTCATAAGGTTGGGTTCTGAGGATCACAGTTCAAAGCCAGGCCAGACACTAAAGTCCATGAAACTGTTACTTCCACTTAAGCACCAGAAAACCAGAAGTGACACTGTGGCTCAAGGTGTTTAAGGTTGTAGCCTTGAGCTGATGAGCCCAGGGACACTGCCCAGATGCACAATTAAAGTCTTACAACCACAAGAGAGAGAGGGAGAGAGAGAGAGAGAGAGAGAGAGAGAGAGAGAGAGAGAGAGAGAGAGAGAGAGAGAGAGAGAGACAGACAGACAGACAGACAGACAGACAGACAGACAGACAGACAGACAGAGACAGAGAGAGAGACAGACTGGCAGACACACAGAGACAGACAGAGACATAGAGACAGAGACAGAGACATCAAACAGTCAGGCACTGCTGGCTGAAGCATGTAATTCTAGCTAATATGGAGGCTGAGATTGGAGTATCTTGGTTCAAAGCCCAAAGCCAGCCTGGACACATATGTTTGTGAGACTTACATCACCAATTAACTACCAGAAACCAAAAATGGAGCTGTAGAGGAAGAGGGCTAGCCTTGAGCTGAAGAGCTCAGGGACAGTGTCCAGGCCCAAGTCCAAGCACCATGACGAATCAATAATAAAAAAAAGAAGATAGCTAATAGTAATGATGAATAATTTTGGGCTGGGAGTTTGGCCTAGTGGTAGAGTGCTTGCCTAGCATGCACGAAGACCTGGGTTCAATTCCTCAATACCACATACATCGAGAAATGCTGGAAGTGGTGCTGAGGCTGAAGTGGTAGAGCCCTAGCCTTGAGAAAATATAAGGACAGTGCTCAGTCCCTGAGTTCAAGCCCAGGACTGGCCAAATCAAAAGTAGTAGAGCAGTAGCATTGAACTGAAGATCTGAGGAACAGCCCAGGCACAGAGTTCAACCACCGCAAACAACAACAACAAAATCTATGAAATGGCAGTGGTGGTTTTAAGCTAAGCAAAAATAGAGTAGAAACTGGTAAAATATATATTTGTGTGTAAGCAAAATAGCCAGACTTATGCAATAGAACAGGATAGCAACTTGAAAAAAAATTTTGTTTTCCATCTCACTAGGTCCTGTCTCTTAATTTATTCAAGTAAGTAAAATGCTGGGTTTTATAATCGTTGCTCTGAATATTAGAAAATCATAATATCTCTCATTAACCAACAAAGACCAGGAACTGGGGCTATATTAAAATGGCAGAATATCAGACAAGAGAAGAAAAAATTGAAGTAAGAACTTGAAGTTCTTGATCCAGTACCTGCATAGTAACAGAGCAGCAGCCTGGTGATGTTACCTCACACCTATAATCTTAGCTACTCAGGAGGCTAAGATCTGAGAATCAAAGTTTAAAGCCAGCCAAAGTACCCAGTTAACTGCCAGAAAAACCAAAAGTGGCACTGTGGCTCACAGATTAAAGCACTAGCCTTGAGCTGAAGAGCTCAGGGACAGTGCCCAGGCCCAGAGTTCAAGCCCCACAATTGACAAAAATCAAACAAGCAAACAAAACTCACAAAGAAGCCTGCTGAGTCTCTTCTCTATGGGGATCAGGAAACATTTCACTTTTTCTGTCTCTTCCCATCTCAACATTCATACTAAAATAAGACTGTGTTGAAAGTTTCAATTTATAAAAATGTTTTTCATGAAGCACCCTGAAATATTCATCGCTTATATCTCAATTGAAGATAGTTGATTTGGGGCTGTATTGGTAGAGTGCTAGCCTTGAGAGAAAAGGTCAGGGATAGAGCTGAAGCACTCAGTTGAAGACCCAGTGCCAACACACAAAAGAAATTATGCACTGTATACATATTTTCTAATTCCTTAATGAATTTTTCAGTCTGTATAAATATAGGGTACATTCCTTGTTACTTAAGTAAGATTGCTCTTTTTTTTTCTTTTTGCCAGTCCTACGGCTTGGACTCAGGGCCTAGACATTTTCATTGGACTCGCTTGCCCAAGGTGAGTGCTCTGCCTCTTGAGACACAGCGCCACTTCTAGCTTTTTTCTGAGTATGCGGTACCGGTGAATAGAACCTAGGTCTTCATGCATTCTATGTTCACTGAGTTTGATCTCACACACTGTAGGGCCCTGGTTGGTTTGACCTGTGATCCTAAGCCCTGAGCCTCCTAAGTAGCTGAAATTAAGTTGTGAGCCAGCATGATGGCTTCCATTCTTTTTTCTACAAAAATATATGTAGTTATCTAAAATATATCTATAGCTGAAAAAAATGAATCTCTCCCAAACAAATCTTCAAAGAAACAACCATCCTACTAAAAGGTGGGCTAAAGACTTAAAAGAGTATTCTCTGAAGAAAAAATTAAAATGGGCTTTAGACACATGAAGAAATGCTCCATATCTCTAGCAATAAGGGAAATGAAAATCAAAACAACTTTGAGATTCCACCTGACTCCAGTCAGAATGGCCATTATCAAAAAATCTAATAAGAGATACTGGTGGGGAAGTGACCAGGGGGGATCACACCTACACTGTTGGTGTGAGTGTAAACTCGTTCAACCACTAGGGAAAGCAGTGTGGTGGTTCCTCAAAAGACTGAACATAGAGCTCCCCTATGATCCAGCAAATCCACTACTTGGCATCTACCCAATTGTCCAGAAAAAAGGACATACTAAAGCCACTAGCACAATGATGCTCATTGCAGCACTATTTACCATAGCAAAGCTATGAAACCAACCCAGATGCCACTCAGTAGATGACTGAATCAAGAAGATGTGGTACTTATACACAATGGAATGCTATGCTGCCATCAGAAGGAATGACATCGCCCCATTTGTAAGGAAATGGAAAGACTTGGAAAAAATCATATTAAGTGAAGCAAGCCAGACCCAAAGAAACATAAGCTCAATGGTTTCCCTCATTTGCAATAATTAGTTCACATCTAGGACTCTCCTAGCAGAAGATTACAATAATTCAAAAACCTAGGTATATAAGGTCATATAGGATGAGACTAAATGAAAGGATGTCTAGGATATGGGAACAAGAGCTATATCTTGTGTCATCGTTGCTCTTAATCTTGTGTGATTTTTGTGCTTGATCTACTATGTTATTTCTCATCTCTTATTTTGCCCTTTGGTTAATGTCAGATTGTTACTGTATCTGATTTTTTCCCTGGCATATTGAAACAAGATGATTGGAAAGGGGAGGGGAGAGGGAACTGGGGACAAAAACATGTGGAGTGGAATAAATGTGTGAGAAGTAATGCAGTCCACTACCTGTAAATGTAATCGTAACCCCTCTATACATTACCCTGAAAATAAAAAAGAGACTATAAAAATATCTGTAGAAAATGAGGCTGGATGATGGAAACAACCAGATGCCCTACTAAAAAAATGTGATACACGCACACACACACACACACACACACACACACACACACACACACTGGAATGATACATAGCCAACCGACAAGATAAAATAATGGCATTCTCGGGGAAGTGGATGAAAAGGAAAAAAATCATATTAAGTGAAGTAAGCCAAACTCAAAGGAACATAGGCCCAAGAGTCTCCCTCATTTGTCAAATTCAGTAGAAACCTTGGGCTCTGCTACCAGAGATTTACAATACAACAAAATCTAGAGACATCGTGACAAATAGTATGACACTAAATGTAAGGACCTCCAAGATAAAGAAACAAAACTCATATAATGAGTGATTGTTGTCCTTAATGAACTATGTGATCTCTTATCTCTTTTGCTATCCCTTGGTTATATCATATTGTTACAATATTTCACCTTGTTTTCTGGTATATTTCATATGTGCCTAATTGGTTATTTGAAATTGGATAGGGAAGGGGGAAATGAACATGAGTGGGGGTAGGGGAAGGGAAATGGGGACCATATCATTATATGGGGTATCAAAGTATGAGAAGTAATGCACCTTCTATCTGGTGAATATAATGTAACCGTTCTATAAATTACAATAAATATAAATGCATAAAAAGAAGATCTGCACAGAAAAAATAATAATGGCATTTTGGGGGTAGTGGATGAAATTAGAGTGAATCCTGTTGAGTGAGATAAGTCAAGACCAAGGAACAAAAGGTACATGGTATCCTTAATATATGGATATTAGTTTCAAACAGTAGTAGAGCGATGATTGAATAGTTGATACCCAAAGTTCTGGACATAATTTTGGAGATATAAACATAACTACATAGACATAAAATCTAGGATAGACTATACACTCTATAGACATGTGTTTTATTATAGATTAATCTGCATCTATGACATACAAAGACTCAGCTTAATTTTTACTATATTCTAAAATTTATGTGCCAGTGATTGTATAGCGATTCCCTTCTTGAATACTTGTTGGTTAAACATGACATTTGAAATATGATGTAAAATTCAATGTTAATAAATTTTTTTAAAAAAGAGGCTAGAGGTAAATACCACTAATGTACTTGCTCTAAGTGGTACAGAAATTTTCTTAATGAATCAAGGAGTTTTATTATATCTTTATGCAATTATTTTAGTTCTGAGTGTTCTACACTCAATGATACTTCTGGAAAGATGATATAGCTGACTGTGTAGATGGTATGAAGACATACTGGCCTAAACCTAGAATAAAGCATTGGTAAGTGGCTGTTAGCTGTCCAGATTCTACTGGAATATGTGGAATGAATTTATTAAGCACAATGCAGGCTCTTAGTCAGTTCAGGATCAAGATTATGTTGTTCCATGAGATGAATGAGGAAAGATCAGAAAAATCTACTAAGATATCCAGATATACTTTTGACACTAAGGTATCTAGGTATCTGGACTCCTTTTTTTTCTTTCTTGGTGGGGAGCTTGAACTTTGGACCTGGCCAAGGTCTCTTAGTTCTCTTTCCTCAAGGCTAATGCTGTACCAGTTTTAGCCACAACTCCACTTAGTTTTTGGGTGGATAAGTGGAGAGAAGAATCTTACAGTTTTTTTGTTTTCATTTTTTTGCTTGCAAAGGCTTTGAATCACCGTCTCCCTGGCTAGTAGAATGACAATTATGACCCTCCAGCGCCTGGCTAGTGATTTTTTGAAAATTGGACTTTCTTCCAATTCACCTAACTAGTTCCTAGCAAAGTTTTGAAGCCTAACTTAAATGTGACAGATTTTTGTCAGTTGGAGACAGTCTGTGCTGAACGTTAGAAATCTACCAGCTGAGTCACAGTGGCAGTTCCAGTTTTTGTTTATGTGGTGCTGAGGAATGGAATCCAGGGTTTCATACATGCTAGGCATGCTTCATTTTCAGCCCAAGGTTTTATGTTTTGTTTTTTCAGTGTTGTTGCTTCTAAGGTACTGTATGATGTTCTTTCATTTTCTTTGCTTTTTACCTCTTTTCTTCTTTTTCCCTTTAATTTTATTCTCTGTAGTCACTGTGTTGAATTCGGGTACCCTGTGTCTTGAACATAGGTTTATGTGATTTGGGGAATGGAGATGGTATAATAAAATGGTAAAAAAAAAAAAAAACAAAGGAAAAAGGGTGAACCAATTGAACAGTGATACTTGGAAGACACTAAACGGAAATGAACTGAACAATCTGGGTGGAGAGGGGCCTGAGGGTAGGAAAACAGAAAAAAATGAGGGAGGGGATAACAATTTTCTTAAGAAATGTGTTCATTACTTATGTAACCGTATGCCAACTATATATTGACTTAACAAAAAAATTAACTTAAAAAATAATTTAGCTGGGTATGGTGGCTCACACTTGTAAATGTAGCTATTCAAGAGGCTGGGATCCAAGGATAGCTGTTCAAAGTCAGCCTGGGCACTGAAGTCCATGTGACTCTTATCTCCAATTAACCACCAGAAACCCAGAAGTGGCCCTATGGCTCAAGGGATAGGGCAGTAGTCTTGATCTGAAAAGCTCAGTGACAACACCCAGGTGCAGAATTGCAGTCCCATGACTTGAATGATGAATGATACTAGCCAGGCTCTGTGCGCTCACACTTGGAATCCTATCTACACAGAATCAGGTTTGAATCCAGCCCAAACAAATTGCATGATATTCTGATTTACAGTTCATTACCAAAAATCTGGAAGTGGAGCTGTGGATCAAGTGGTAGAACACTAGCCTGAAGCAAAAAAAAAACATTTAAGGACAGTTCCCAGGCCCTGGGTTCAAGTCCCAGGACTTGCATAAAACAAACAAAAGGTGACGCTGAGTCCTCCATCATTTGGTGTTATAGTTCAATATTCTTGATATGCGTCTCAGAAATTAAGTCCCTAGGAAATACTCTCCCCTGAAATTCTGCTTCATAGCTGATTCATAGAATTTCAGCATCATTACTATCAACTTCCAGTTAGCATAGCAGTCTACTACTGAAAATTTGAAGAAAACTTTTGAGCAATCCTAATAAATCTGTGTATCATCTGCACACACATCAAATCAGCAGCAGCTATGTTTTACTATTATCTAAATGTATTTAATCCCTTCTTGAGTTAATGAGCCTTAAAGAGTAAAACATATGAAATAGTTATGAAACTAACAGTCACCATTCTTCTACCTAATATTGTAATATAAGTTTATAAATGCAAGGACTATTCTGAAGTGTGCAGAAGATAGCTTCTAATTATAATATTCTCATGAAGTATAGTTTTTAAGAAACATGTTGCTTGCTTTGGGAAAGCAAAGGCAAGGAAAAATGATATAAGTAAGTTCCCTATTTATCAGAAGGAAAATACTATTGGGTTTAGATCAACTTCATTCATTCCGTGCTGATGAAACAAATATTTGCAATTCCTGAGGCCAATCACTTCATTGTGATGCACAATCAGCCAGCTTAGATCAATCTTCCAAAAAAGGAAAGGAACAAATGAGAAGCAATTAAGGTTTCCAAAATGAACCAGGTGGTGGTGGCAGCTCACACTTGTAATTCTATCTTCTCAAGGCCTGAAATCCAAGGATCTGGACTAAGTCTGTCTGTTATGAAAATATTCCTGTCTGAAACCTCATCTCTATTATCACAGCCCAGCTGATACACTCTGCCCAACAGGTTCCAAACACCAAAGTCCATCTCCTACCTGAAATTCTAGCAAACGTACTCACACATTATTTCCTCTTTGGGAGATAGTTGAATCAAGTACCAGAAACATTTCCCTGGCTTCAGAGTGGAAGTGGAAATATATACTCACCAGAAGCCCATCTAGTAAATTACAGTCAATCATCTTTCCTCACATCTTGTTAGTTAAATTGAACAATGAGTGTTTGGATCAGAAGCGATGTGTATGAGCATACAGGTTGTAAAAGTACTGTAATCCTAGCTACTCAAGATAAGCTGAGACCTGAGGATTCCAATTCAAAATCAGCCATGCAATAAATTCCATAAGACATTTACCTCTCATTAACCAGCAAAAAACAGAGCGTTGAATTGTGCTTAAAATACGACAGGCCTAAGCTTTGCATAAAATTGCTAAGAGTTAGCACTCAGGATGCCCACTCTCTCCACTCCTTTTTAACATAGTACTAGATTTCCTAGGCAGTGCAATAAGGCAAGAAGCAAGCATAAAGGGGATCCAAGTAGGGAAAGAGGAAATAAAACTATCCCTCTTTGCAGAAGACATGATTCTGTATTTAAAGAATCCTATAGACTCTACTCCGAAGCTCCTTGAGCTGATTCAAAGCTTTGGAAGGGTAGCAGGCCATAAAATCAACTCTCACAAATCAACTGCCTACCTTTACGCAAACAGTGAGAGGAACAAGGCAATAATCAGGAAAGGAACTCCTTTCACAATAGCCTCAAAGAAAATAAAGTACCTAGGAATTAGCTTAACTAAGAATGTAAATGACTGTTTAGATGAAAACTTTAAAAATCCAAAAAAGGAAATTAAAGCAGAACTAAGGAAAAACCTCCCATGCTCCTGGATGGAAGAATCAACATTGTGAAAATGACAAACTTGCCAATGGCTATCTACAAATTCAATGTAATACCCATCAACATCCCAATGTCATTCTTTAAAGAAATAGAAGAGGCAATTCAAAATTTCATATGGAATAACAATAGACCCCGTATAGCAAAAACACTTCTTATCAGAAAGAACAGCGCTGGAGGAATTTCAATTCCAAACTTTAGACACTATTACAGAGCTATAATTCTCAAAACAGCTTGGTTCTGGCACAAGAACAGGCCTGAAGTCTAATGGAATAGAACTGCGGAGCCAGATATTAAACCACAGACCTATGGCCACCTAATCTTTGACCAGGGAGTCAAAAAATTAGAATGGAAGAAAGATAGCCTCTTCAACAAGTTGTGCTGGCAGAACTGGTTAAGCACCTGCAGAAAACTAAAGTTGGATCCTTCTTTGTCACCTTGCACTAGAATTAACTCCAAATGGATCAAAGACCTGGAGGTAAAAGCTGACACACTGAAAAGTTTACAGGAAGGAATAGGAGATACACTAGACCTCCTTGGCACAGGTCGAAACTTTCTTAATAAGGACCAAGAATCACAACAAATCAGAGAAAGGCTGGATAAGTTCGACTGCATTAAACTGCAGAGCTTTTGTATGGCAACGGATATAGCTAGTAAACTAATCAGGAAGCCTACAGAGTGGGAGAAGATCTTCACCAACCAAACAACGGACAAAGGCCTCATATCTAAAATATATCAACAACTCAAAAAATTGAATCACTCCAAAACTAACCTCCAAAGTATCACCCATCCCAGTAAAAAATGGGCCAAAGACTTAAAGAGAGTCTTCTCTGAAGAAGAAACAAAAATGGCCTATAGACACATGAAGAAATGCTCAACATCTCCAGTCATAAAAGAAATGCAAAACAAAACAACTCTAAGATTCCACCTCACTCCAGTGAGAATGGCCAGGATCAGGAAAACGAATGACACCAGATGCTGGAGGGGACGTGGCCAGGAGGGATCACTACTACACTGTTGGTGGGAGTGCAAACTCGTTCAACCACTATGGAAAGCAGTGTGGCAGTGCCTCAAAAGGCTAAACATAGAACTCCCCTATGACCCAGCAATTCCACTACTTGGCATTTACCCAACCATCCAGAATCAAGGGCATACTAAACCCACTAGCACAACAATGTTCATTGCAGCACTATTCTCCATAGCAAAGATATGGAACCAACCCAGATATCCCTCAGCTGATGAGTGGATCAACAATTTGTGGTATTTGTACACAATGGAATTCTATGCTGTTGTCAGAAAGAATGACATCGCCCCATTTGTTAGGAAATGGAAAGACTTAGAACAAATCATATTAAGTGAAGTAAGCCAGACTCAAAGGAACTTAGGCTCAGTGGTTTCCCTCATTCGTCATAATCAGTAGAAACCTTGGGCTCTACTAGCAGAGATTTGCAATAGAGAAAAGGCGGTATATAAGGCCTTATATTGTGAACCTAATTGAAAGGACCTCCATGGTATTGAAACAAAAGCCACATAATGAATGATTGTTGTCCTTAACGTACTATGTTGTCTCTCATCTCGTTTGCTGTCCCTTGGTTATCCCATATTGGTATAGTATCTCACTTTGTTATCTGATATATTGAATTTATTTGTATTTGGATATTTGAAATTTGATAGGGAAGGGGGGAAAACCAAGACGGGTGGGGAGTGTGGGGTTGGAGGGAAATGGGTACCAAGACATGTGAAAGGGTATCAATGTATGTGAATTAATGCACCTTCTATCTGGCAAATATCATGTAACCATTTTACTAATTACAATAAAAAAATGAAAAAAAAGAAAGCTGTAGTGTGTTGGGAGGATGATTAGGTCAAATACATTTCTTCTTAGAAATATACCTCATCTGGTTGCCCTGGGTTTTCCTGGCCTTCTTCTTAGAGAAAGGCCTGTTATACTGGATTTCTGGCTTGGCAATGATCTAGCATGTACATCTTCGAGTACGACATCCACAACTTCCATGCCTGAGACTCGAGTTTCCTGACCTTTGGCAACAGCACAGCAACATCTTTCTTCCTCCTGAGCCACAGGCCAAGTGAGCTGGCTTGAGTTGGTTGTTAGGTAGAGTGGCTTGGTTACCAGGGTTCCATATTCTTTTCCATTGTGAGGGAGGCAGGGTCACCTTTCAGGGCCCAATGACCAAAGATCCTTGCTCACAGAAGACCTCACCATAGACATACTGGAGGCTGAATCTCTCCTCCAATCTCACAATATACATGTGGATGTAGTAAACAGCACACCTTATTTGTCCAACCCCAATGTCTTCCACTAGGCCCAACTACCAGTCTGGTCTCAGGCTTAAGGAACCTTTCTTAGGTAAGATCCAAACTTAAGGGTCAATATTGCCCTCATCCTTTACAAAACATGTACTTCACAGTGGCTTCTCTGCCTGCATTTTGCCCCGTGTCGAATTTTTTTTGTTTTTGCTAGTCTTGGGATTGACCTCAGAGTGTGAACATTGTTCTTGGGCTTTCTTTAGGCTTTAGCTGTCCCACCGAGCCACTGCACCACTTGCAGCGTTTTCTATGTATGTGGTAATGAGGAATCAAACCTGAGTCTTTTTGCGTGGTAGCCAAGGACTCTACCACTAGGTCAAACACACAGGGCATCTTGCACATATTTTTGACGTCAATCTACTAGGATATTATTAGGTTTCTGTATCCTAATCAATTTTTTCCTGATGATTAGCTTTGCTGTCATGTGTAAAAAATGCAAGAGTGAAAAACACAGAAGAATTAGTGAAATTTTAAAAAAAGCATTACACACATAGGTAAGTGTTCATTCTTTGTAGGAGAAAGGATATATTGATATGATGATGATGACTTTATAATTACTATGTCAGGGTTGAGAGTTTGGCATAGTGGTAGAGTGCTTGCCTAGCATCCATGAAGATCTGGGTTTGATTGCTCAGTATCACATAGATAGAAAATCTAGATGTGGCACTGTGGCTCAAGTGGCAGAGGGCTAGACTTGAGAAAACACGAGGACAGTGCTGAGGCCCTGAATTCAAGCCCCAAGACTGACAGAAAGATAAAAGAAAATAAAAATGCTTTTTACGAGCTAATTCACTCACAGCATTTGCTTCTGAAATCTTCGCTCTGCATCTTGTGAAATACCCCTTTCCCTCAACGTAGACAAGAAAATTAGATCCATCCCATGGTCCAATGTGAGGCCACTGGTTGGGATAAGAGCTAGTCGTGCAGCAACACAAAAGTTTTATTCTAATACTTTCCAAACTTTGTACTCAAATATGCTACCTACTTACCAACTTAGGTCAGTTATCCTTATGCTATACATTTTCTTCATTACTACAATATTCTTACACTCCTACGTCAATCCTCGTGGACCTCCGTGACCTCTCTCATTCTTTTTTTCTATCTCTGGACCTCTGTTCGTCTTTCAACCCTTATACTGCACGGATCTACACTTGATGGCTGTTGAGCAATATTGTATATGTAGGTGGTTAATTATTCTCTAGGCTCAGAGGGACTTAAAGTCAATAGAGAATGGATTGAGAGGCTTATTGTTTTGGGTATAAATCGTTTATCAGTGGTTGTAATAGACTGGTCTGTAAGTGCACAAAAAGAAAGGGTGATAATACCAATCAAAACTTGTGAACATCTAGTGTCTGCCAGCTACAGAGGTCTAGGTTGGTTATATCTGAAACACTATAATCATATTTAGTAGTAATATTGCTCCCATTTTCAAATGGGAAGAATAGGAAACTCAAGAAAAATGTCAAATCAAGAAACAACATCCCCCACCCTATGTAAACAGACAATGGAACTGTCATTGGCAAACCTAGAGGAGAGTCTTCCAAGTGCTACCCACATGCAACTGATAAACTTCATTAATGAAAAAATGTGAAAATATAAAGAAAGAGATAATGGAGGAAGCCATACCTGAACAAGAGGAAAGCAAAAACAAGGTGATAAGTGAAAAAGAAGAAGCCATAAAGGAGGCCATAATAAAGGTTTTTCAAAGAAAGATGGATGAATTCATTGAATCCACAAACAAAAACGTGACCAAACTCCACCAAATGTCCAAAGAAAATAAAGCTACTGAGCTAACCACTCAAAAGGAAATCAAGGAGATAAAGAAATCCATACATGATCTAAAACAAGAGATGCAAGGCATCAAAAGTGAGCAATTAGAAGCAAGGGAGATGAAAAATAAAGTAGATAGCTTTGATAGCAGGTCAGACAATGCAGAGGAGAGAAATTCCGGGGCTGAAGATAATTTAGTTATTATAGAGAAAGAACAGAAAATGAGTCAATCGAAATCTAGGAAATATAAGAGAGCGCTTCAGGAGGTCCAAGATGCAATTTGGAAGCCTAATTTAAGGCTAGTTGGTATTGAGGAGGGCATGGAGAAAGAGGTCAATGGTATTGGAAATATACTTCAGGGAATCATCTGAGAGAATTTCCCAAATATCCAGAAGGGCAGGCCCATCCAGATATGAGAAGCTTTTAGAACCCCAAATAGACCTGAACAGAAAAGAACATCCCTTTGCCATATTGTGATCTGAACTGGATCAATAGAAACGAAAGAAAAGATCCTAAAGGCAGCCAGGGAAAATGGATCAGTAACCTATAAAGGCAAACCAATCAGAATAACCCCAGATTTCTCAGCAGAGACCATGCAAGCACGAAGTGACTGGAAGCAGATATGTCATGCCCTTAAACCAAATAACTACCAACCAATAATACCGTAGCCTGGTAAGCTCTCATTCATAACTCAAGGGACAAGAAAAACATTCCATTCCAGGGAAATCTGCAACAATATGTCGAAACATAACCAACACTACAGAGAATTCTCAACGATGCTCTATACATAGAAAACCAAAATAAATGCAATATAGGGAAAGAAATGGCACCTAAACAGCATACCATCTAAGGACCACAAGAACTGTCAACACACAAACCCTACTAAAAGCTTTTAAAAATGGTAGGAACTAATAAATATCTCTCAATCCTAACTCTCAATATCAATGGACTTAACTCTCCAATTAAACGGCATAGGCTGTCTAGTTGGATCAAAAAGCAAGAGCCATCGTTCTGCTGTCTTCAAGAGACACATCTTACCCAAAAACAATCATCTTTTGAAAGTGAGAGGTTGGAATAAACTCTATCAAGCTAACTGCCCCCATAAACAGGCTGGAGTTGCCATCCTCATATCAGATACAATAGACTTCAAACTAAAATTAGTAAGAAAAGACAAAGAAGGTTACTACATACTACTAAAGGGATCTTTCCTCCAGGAGAACATAACGATCATAAATATTTACACATCCAATCCAAGAGCCCCAAACTTCATCAAGCAAACTTTACTTACACTGAAACCATACATAGATCGAAATACAGTGATTGTTGGTGAGTTTAACACACCACTCTCACCTATGGACAGATCAACAAGGCAAAAACTCAAAAGAAAAAACTTAGAACTGAACAACTATATAGACCAACTAGATCTAACAAACATCTGCAAAATATTCCACCCAGTAACACCACAATATACGTTTTCCTCAGCATCACATGGAACATTTTCTAAAATAGACCACATCTTAGGCCATAAAACAAACCTGGACAGATTCAGAAACACTGAAATCATTTAATGCACACTCTCAGACCATAAAGGCATCAAATTGGAACGAAAACCCTGTAAATAATGGAGACTGAACAACACATTGTTGAATCAAAAACAATGGGTAATCGAAGAGATCAGAAGAGATACCCAACTGTTTATGAAATTTAACAATAAGGAGCACACAAATATCAACTCCTTAGGGACACAACAAAGGCAGTACTCAGAGGAAAATTTATAGCGCTGAGTGCCTACAACAGCAAGCTGGAAAAATGGCAAACCAACTAGTTAATGTTTCACCTTAACCTCCTGGAAAAAGAGCAACAAACCAACTCTAAACCCATTAGGAGAAAGCAAATTATTAAAATCAAAGCAGAATTAAATGATTTGGAATAAAAAAAAACTATAGAAAGAATCAACAAAACAAGGAGTTGGTTCTTTGAAAGAATTAACAAAATTGAAAAGCCCTTAGCAAATCTTACCAAAAAAAGGAGAGAGCATATCGAAATAAACAAAATCGCAGATGAAAATGGTAATATCATGACAGAAATTACCAAGATCCAGAATATCATGAGGGAATACTTTTCAAAACTTTACGCCAACAAATTTGAGAATCTAGTAGAAATGGATGAATTCCTAGACAATATTAACATACCCACACTGAACCAAGAAGAGCTAACCCAACTCAACTGGCCTATTTCAAGCTCTGAAATAGAAATGGAAATTAGACAACTTCCACTTAAAAAGAGCCCAGGGCCAGATGGATTCACAGCTGAATTCTATAAGGTCTTTAAAGCAGAGCTCACACCAATACACCTCAAGCTCTTCAACGAAATTGAAAATGAAGGTTCTTTACCAAACTCATTCTGTGAAGCCCCATTTCTTTGATGAACATCGATGCAAAACTTCTCAACCAAATACTGGCCAACCGTCTACAACAACTCATCAAAAAAAAATTATACACTATGATCAAACTGGATTCATCACAGGGAGGCAAAGGTGGTTCAACATACACAAATCAATTAATATAATTCAACACATCAACAGGAGCAGGGATAAAGTCACATGATTGTCTCAATAGATGCGGAAAAGCCATTTGACAAGATCCAAACCCCTTTATGTAAAAAGATGTGGAGAAACTAGGAATCCATGGAACATTTCTCAATGTAATAAAGGCTGTGTATGAGAAACCCACTGCTCGTATTATACTTAATGGTGAAAATCTAAAGACATTCCCTCTAAAATCAGGAACGAGACAAGGATGCCCACTCTCTCCACTCCTTTTTAACATAGTACTAGAATTCCTAGGCAGTGCAATCAGGCAAGAAGCAAGCATAAATGGGATCCAAGTAGGGAAAGAGGAAATAACACTATCCCTCTTTGCAGATGACATGATTCTGTATTTAAAGAATCCTATAGACTCTACTCCCAAGCTCCTTGAGCTGATTCAAAGCTTTGGAAGGGTAGCAGGCCATAAAATCAACCCTCACAAATCAACTGCCTTACTTTACGCCAACACTGAGAGGAAAGAGGCAATAATCAGGAAAGAAAATCCTTTCACAATAGCCTCAAAGAAAATAAAGTACCTAGCAATTAGCTTAACTAAGAACATAAAGGACCGTTTAGATGAAAACTTTAAAACGGTAAAAAAGGAAATTAAAGCAGATCTAAGGAAATGGAAAAACCTCCCATGCTCCTAGATTGGAAGAATCAACATTGTGAAAATGACAATCTTGCCAAGGGCTATCTACAAATTTAATGTAATACCAATCAACATCCCAATGTCATTCTTTAAAGACATAGAAGAGGCAATTCAAAATTTCATATGGAATAATAAAAGACCCCGTATAGCAAAAACACTTCTTAGCAGAAAGAACAGCGCTGGAGGAAATTCAGTTCCAAACTTAAGACTCTATTACAGACCTATAATTCTCAAAACAGCTTGGTACTGGCACAAGAACAGGCCTGAAGTCCAATGGGGTAGAACTGTGGACCCAATATTAAACCACAGACCTATGGCCAACTAATCTTTGACCAGGGAGCCAAAAAAATAGAATGGAAGAAAGATAGCCACTTCAACAAGTTGTGCTGGCAGAACTGGTTAAACACCTGCAGAAAACTAAAGTTGGATCCTTCTTTGTCACCTTGCACTAGAATTAACTCCAAATGGATCAAAGACGTGGAGATAAAAGCTGACACTCTGAAAAGTTTACAGGAAGGAATAGGAGATACACTAGGCCTCCTTGGCACAGGTCGAAACTTTCTTAATAAGGACCAAGAATCACAACAAATCAGAGAAAGGCTGGATAAGTGGGACTGCATTAAACTGCAGAGCTTTTGTATGGCAACGGATATAGCTAGTAAGCTAATCAGGAAGCGTACAGAGTGGGAGAAGATCTTCACCAACCAAACAAAGAACCAAGGCCTCATATCTAAAATATATCAACAACTCAAAAAATTGAATCACTCCAAAACTAACCTCCAAAGTAACACCCATCCCATTAAAAATGGGCCAAAGACTTAAGAGAGTCTTCTCTGAAGAAGAAACAAAAATGGCCTATAGACCCATGAAGAAATGCTCCACATCTCTGGTCATAAAAGAAATGCAAATCTAAACAACTCTAAGATTCCACCTCACTCCAGTGAGAATGGCCAGGATCAGGAAAACGAATGACAACAGATGCTGGAGGGGATGTGGCCAGGAGGGATCACTACTACACTGTTGGTGGGAGTGCAAACTCGTTCAACCACTATGGAAAGCAGTGTGGCAGTGCCTCAAAAGGCTAAACATAGAACTCCCCTATGACCAAGCAATTCCACTACTTGGCATATTTACCCAACAATCCAGAAACAAGGGCATACTAAACCCACTAGCACAACAATGTTCATTGCAGGACTATTCACCACAGCAAAGATATGGAACCAACCCAGATGTCCCTCAGTTGATGAGTGGATCAACAAGTTGTGGTATTTGTAAACAGTGGAATTCTATGCTGCTGTCAGAAAGAATGACATCGCCCCAATTGTTAGGAAATGGAAAGACTTAGAACAAATCATATCAAGTGAAGTAAGCCAGACTCAAAGGAACTTAGGCTCAGTGGTTTCCCTCATTCGTCATAATCAGTAGAAACCTTGGGCTCTACTAGCAGAGATTGGCAATAGAACAAAAGGCCATATATAAGGCCATATAATGTGAAGCTAATTGAAAGGACCTCCAGGATATTGAAAAAAAAGCCATATCTTGAATGATTGTTGTCCTTAATATACTATGTTGTCTCTCATCTCGTTTGCTGTCCCTTGGTTATCCCATATTGGTATAGTATCTCACTTTGTTATCTGATATATTGAATTTATTTGTATTTGGATATTTGAAATTTGATAGGGAAGGGGGGAAAACCAAGACGGTTGGGGGGTGTGGGGTTGGAGGGAAATGGGTACCAAGACATGTGAAAGGGTATCAATGTATGTGACTTAATGCACCTTCTATCTGGCAAATATCATCTAACCCTTTTACTAATTACAATAAAAAATGAAAAAAAAGACAGTTGTATTGTGTGGGGAGGATGATGGGGTCAAATACATTTCTTCTTAGAAATTTACCTTATCTGGTTGCCCTGGATTTTCCTGGCCTTCTTCTTAGAGAAAGTTCTGTAATACTGGATTTGTGGCTTGGCAATGATCTAGCATGTACATCTTCGAGTACGACATCCACAATTTCCATGCCTGAGACTCGAGTTTACTGACCTTTGGCAACAGCACAGCAACATCTTTCTTCCTCCTGAGCCACAGGCCAAGTGAGCTGGCTTGAGCTGGTTGTTAGTTACAGTGGCTTGGTTACCAGGGTTCCATATTCTGTTCCATTGTGAGGGAGGCAGGGTCACCTTTCAGGGCCCAATGACCAAAGATCCTTGCTCACAAAAGACCTCACCAAAGACATACTGGAGGCTGAATCTCTCCTCCAATCTCACAATATACATGTGGATGTAGTATACAGCACACCTTATTTGTCCAATCCCAATGTCTTCCCCTAGGCCCAACTCCCAGTCTGGTCTCAGGCTCAAGGAGCCTTTCCTAGGTAAGATCCTAACTTAAGGGTCAATATTGCCCTTATCCTTTACAAAACATTTGCTTCACAGTGCCTTCTCTGCCTGCATTTTGCACCTTGTCGAATTTTTTTTGTTTTTGCTAGTCTTGGGACTTAACCTCAGAGTGTGAATATTGTTCTTGAGCTTTCTTTAGGCTTTAGCTGTCCCACCGAGCCACAGCACCACTTGCAGCGTTTTCTATGTATGTGGTAATGAGGAATCAAACCTGAGGCTTATTGCTTGGTCGCCAAGTACTCTACCACTAGCTCAAACACACAGGGCATCTTGCACATATTTTTGACGTCAATCTACTAGGATATTATTAGGTTTCTGTATCCTAATCAATTTTTTCCTGATGATTAGCTTTGCTGTCATGTGTAAAAAATGCAAGAGGGAAAAACACAGAAGAATTAGTGAAATTAAGAAAAAGGATTAGACACATAGATAAGTGTTCATTCTTTGTAGGAGAAAGGATATTTGGATATGATGATGATGATGATGACTTTATAATTACTATGTCAGGGTTGAGAGTTTGGCATAGTGGTAGAGTGCTTGCCTAGCATCCATGAAGATCTGGGTTTGATTGCTCAGTATCACATAGATAGAAAATCTAGATGTGGCACTGTGGCTCAAGTGGCAGAGGGCTAGACTTGAGAAAACCCGAGGACAGTGCTGAGGCCCTGAATTCAAGCCCCAAGACTGGCAGAAAGATAAAAGAATATAAAAATACTTTTTACGAGCTAATTCACTCACAGCATTTGCTTCTGAAATCTTCGCTTCTGCATCTTGTGAAATACACCTTTCCCTCAACGTAGACAAGAAAAACAGATCCATCCAATGGTCCACTGTGAGGCCACTGGTTGGGCTAAGAGCTAGTCGTGCAGCAACACATAAGTTTTATTCTAATACTTTCCAAACTTTGTACTCAAATATGCTACCTACTTACCAACTTAGGTCAGTTATCCTTATGCTATACCTTTTCTTCATGACTACAATATTCTTACACTCCTACGTTAATCCTCTTGCACCTCCCCTGACCTCTCTCATTCTTTTTTTCTATCTCTGGACCTCTGCTCGTCTTTCAACCCTTATACTGCACGGATCTACACTTGATGGCTGTTTTGCAATATTGTATATGTAGGTGGTTAATTATTCTCTAGGCTCAGAGGGACTTAAAGACAATAGAGATTCGATTGAGAGGCTTATTGTTTTGGGTATAAATCACTTATCAGTGGTTGTATTAGACTGGTCTGTAAGTGCACAAAAAGAAAGAGTAATAATGCCAATCAAAACTTGTGAACATCTAGTATCTGCCAGCTACAGAGGTCTAGGTTGGTTATATCTGAAAAACTATAATCGTATTTAGTAGTAATCTTGCTCCCATTTTCAAATGGGCAGAACAAGAAACTCAAGAAAAATGTCAAATCAAGAAACAACATCCCCCACCCAATGTAAACAGACAATGGAACAGTCACTCGCAAACTTAGAGGAGAGTCTTCCAAGTGCTACACAAATGCAATTGATAAACATCATTAATGAAAATGTGAAAATATAAAGAAAGAGATAATGGTGGAAGCCATAGCTGAACAAGAGGAAAGCAAAAACAAGGTGATAAGTGAAAAAGAACAAGCCATAAAGGAGGCCATAATAAAGGTTTTTCAAAGAAAGATGGATGAATTCATAGAATCCACAAATAAAAACGTGACCAAACTCCAGCAAATGTCCAAAGAAAATAAAGCTACTGAGCTAACCACTCAAAAGGAAATCAAGGAGATAAAGAAATCCATACATGATCTAAAACAAGAGATGCAAGGCATCAAAAGTGAGCAATTAGAAGCAAGGGAGATGAAAAACAAAGTAGATAGCTTTGATAGCAGGTTACACAATGCAGAGGAGAGAATTTCCGGGGCTGAAGATAATTTAGTTATTATAGAGAAAGAACAGAAAATGAGTCAATCCAAATCTAGGAAATATGAGAGAGCGCTTCAGGAGGTCCAAGATACAATTAGGAAGCATAATTTAAGGCTAGTTGGTATTGAGGAGGGCGTGGAGAAAGAGGTCAATGGTATTGGAAATATACTTCAGGGAATCATCTCAGAGAATTTCCCAAATATCCAGAAGGGCAGGCCCATCCAGAGACGAGAAGCTTTTAGAACCCCAAACAGACCTGACCAGAAAAGAACATCCCTCCGCCATATTGTGATGTGAACTGGATCAATAGAAAGGAAAGAAAAGATCCTAAAGGCAGCCAGGGAAAAGGGATCAGTAACCTATAAAGGCAAACCAATCAGAATAACCCCAGATTTCTCAGCAGAGACCATGGAAGCAAGAAGTGACTGGAAGCAGATATGTCATGCCCTTAAACCAAATAACTACCAACCAATAATACTGTAGCCTGGTAAGCTCTCATTCATAACTCAAGGGATAAGAAATCATTCCATTCCAGGGAAATCTGCAACAATATGTCGAAACATAACCAACACTACAGAGAATTCTCAACGATGCTCTATACATAGAAAACCAAAATAAATGCAATATAGGGAAAGAAATGGCACCTAAACAGCATACCATCTAAGGACCACAAGAACTGTCAACACACAAACCCTACTAAAAGCTTTTAAAAATGGTAGGAACTAATAAATATCTCTCAATCCTAACTCTCAATATCAATGGACTTAACTCTCCAATTAAACGGCATAGGCTGTCTAGTTGGATCAAAATGCAAGAGCCATCGTTCTGCTGTCTTCAAGAGACACATCTTACCCAAAAACAATCATCTTTTGAAAGGGAGAGGTTGGAATAAACTCTATCAAGCTAACTGCCCCCATAAACAGGCTGGAGTTGCCATCCTCCTATCAGATACAATAGACTTCAAACTAAAATTAGAAAGAAAAGACAAAGAAGGTTACTACATACTACTAAAGGGATCTTTCCTCCAGGAAAACATAACGATCCTAAATATTTACACACCTAATCCCGGAGCTCCAAACATCATCAGCAAACTTTACTTACACTGAAACCATACATAGATCGAAATACAGTGATTGTTGGTGAGTTTAACAAACCACTCTCACCTATGGACAGATCAACAAGGCAAAAACTCAAAAGAGAAACCTTAGAACTGAACAACTATATAGACCGACTAGATGTAACAGATATCTGCAGAATATTCCACCCAGTAACACCACAATATACGTTTTTCTCAGCAGCACATGGAACATTTTCCAAAATAGACCACATCTTAGGCTATAAAGCAAACCTGGACAGATTCAGAAACAATGAAATTATTCCATGCACACTCTCAGACCATAAAGGCATCAAATTGGAACTGAACACACATCTCCACCAACGAAAACCCTATAACTCATGGAGACTGAACAACACATTGTTGAATCAAAAACAATGGGTAATCGAAGAGATCAGAACAAGTATCCAACTGTTTATGAAATTTAACAATAAGGAGCACACAAATATCAACTCCTTAGGGACACAACAAAGGCAGTACTCAGAGGAAAATTTATAGCGCTGAGTGCCTACAACAGCAAGTTGGAAAAATGGCGAACCAACTAGTTAATGTCTCACCTAAACCTCCTGGAAAAAGAGCAACAAACCAACCCTAAACCCATTAGGAGAAAGCAAATTATTAAAATCAAAGCAGAATTAAATGATTTGGAATAAAAAAAACTATAGAAAGAATCAACAAAACAAGGAGTTGGTTCTTTGAAAAAATTAACAAAATTGACAAGCCCTTAGCAAATCTTACCAAAACAAGGAGAGAGCATATGGAAATGAACAAAATCGCAGATGAAAATGGTAATATCACGACAGAAATTACCAAGATCCAGAATATCATGAGGGAATACTTCTCAAACCTTTACGCCATCAAATTGGGAATCTAGAAGAAATTGATGAATTCCTAGACAGTTTTACCATACCCACACTGAACCAAGAAGCGCTAACCCAACTCAACAGGCCTATTTCAAGCTCTGAAATAGAAATGGAAATTAGACAACTTCCACTTAAAAAGAGCCCAGGGCCAGATGTATTCACAGCTGAATTCCTAAGGTCTTCAAAGCAGAGCTCACACCAATACTCCTCAAGCTCTTCAACGAAATTGAAAATGAAGGTTCTTTACCAAACTCATTCTGTGAAGCCACTATATCCCTCATCCCCAAACCAGACAGAGATTCATCAAAGAAAGAGAACTATAGACCCATTTCTTTGATGAACATCGATGCAAAACTTCTCAACAAAATACTGGCTAACCGTCTACAACAACTCATCAAAAAAATTATACACTATGATCAAACTGGATTCATCACAGGGAAGCAAAGCTGGTTCAACATACACAAATCAATTAATATAATTCAACACATCAACAGGAGCAAGGACAAAAATCACATGATTGTCTCAATAGATGCGGAAAGGCATTTGACAAGATCCAAAACCCCTTTATGTTAAAAGATGTGGAGAAACTAGGAATCCATGGAACATTTCTCAATGTAATAAAGGCTGTGTATGAGAAACCCACTGCCAGTATTATACTTAATGGTGAAAATCTAAAGCCATTCCCTCTAAAATCAGGAACGAGACAAGCATGCCCACTCTCTCCACTCCTTTTTAACATAGTACTAGAATTGCTAGGCAGTGCAATAAGGCAAGAAGCAAGCATAAAATGGATCCAAGTAGGGAAAGAGGAAATAAAACTATCCCTCTTTGCAGATGACATGATTCTGTATTTAAAGAATCCTATAGACTCTACTCCCAAGCTCCTTGAGCTGATTCAAAGCTTTGGAAGGGTAGCAGGCCATAAAATCAACCCTCACAAATCAACTGCCTTCCTTTATGCCAGCAGTGAGAGGAACGAGGCAATAATCAGGAAAGAAACTCTTTTCACAATAGCCTCAAAGAAAATAAAGTACCTAGGAATTAGCTTAACTAAGAATGTAAAGGACCGTTTAGATGAAAACTTTAAAACCCTAAAAAAGGAAATTAAAGCAGAACTAAGGAAATGGAAAAACCTTCCCATGCTCCTGGATTGGAAGAATCAACATTGTGAAAATGACAATCTTGGCAAGGGCTATCTACAAATTCAATGCAATACCCATCACCACCCCAATGTCATTCTTTAAAGAAATAGAAGAGGCCATTCAAAATTTCATATGGAATAACAATAGACCCCGTATAGCAAAAACACTTCTTATCAGAAACAACAGCGCTGGAGGAATTTCAATTCCAAACTTTAGACACTATTACAGAGCTATAATTCTCAAAACAGCTTGGTACTGGCACAACAACAGGCCTGAAGTCCAATGGAGTAGAACTGCGGACCCAGATATTAAACCACAGACCTATGGCCACCTAATCTTTGACCAGGGAGCCAAAAAAATAGAATGGAAGAAAGATAGCCTCTTCAACAAGTTGTGCTGGCAGAACTGGTTAAGCACCTGCAGAAAACTAAAGTTGGATCCTTCTTCTCACCTTGCACTAGAATTAACTCCAAATGGATCAAAGACGTGGAGGTAAAAGCTGACACACTAAAAAGTTTACAGGAAGGAATAGGAGATACACTAGACCTCCTTGGCACAGGTCGAAACTTTCTTAATAAGGACCAAGAATCACAACAAATCAGAGAAAGGCTGGATAAGTGGGACTGCATTAAACTGCAGAGCTTTTGTATGGCAACGGATATAGCTAGTAAACTAATCAGGAAGCCTACAGAGTGGGAGAAGATCTTCACCAACCAAACAACGGACAAAGGCCTCATATCTAAAATATATCAACAACTCAAAAAATTGAATCACTCTAAAACTAACCTCCAAAGTATCACCCATCCCAGTAAAAAATGGGCCAAAGACTTAAAGAGAGTCTTCTCTGAAGAAGAAATAAAAATGGCCTATGACACATGAAGAAATGCTCAACATCTCTAGTCATAAAAGAAATGCAAATCAAAACAAGTCTAAGATTCCACCTCACTCCAGTTAGAATGGCCAGGATCAGGAAAACGAATGACAACAGATGCTGGAGGGGACGTGGCCAGGAGGGATCACTACTACACTGTTGGTTGGAGTGCAAACTCGTTCAACCACTATGGAAAGCAATGTGGCAGTGATTCAAAAGGCTAAACATAGAACTCCCCTCTGACCCAGCAATTCCACTACTTGGCATTTACCCAACAATCCAGAAACAAGGGCATACTAAACCCACTAGCACAACAATGTTCATTGCAGCACTATTCTCCATAGCAAAGATATGGAACCAACCCAGATGTCCCTCATTTGGTGAGTGGATCAACAAGTTCTGGTATTTGTACACAATAGAATTCTATGCTGCTGTCAGAAAGAATGACATCGCCCCATTTGTTAGGAAATGGAAAGACTTAGAACAAATCATATTAAGTGAAGTAAGCCAGACTCAAAGGAACTTAGGCTCAGTGGTTTCCCTCATTCGTCATAATCAGTAGAAACCCTGGGCTCTACTAGCAGAGATTTGCAATAGAGAAAAGGCCGTATATAAGGCCATATAATGTGAAGCTAATTGAAAGGACCTCCAGGATATTGAAACAAGAGCCACATAATGAATGATTGTTGTCCTTAACGTACTATGTTGTCTCTCATCTCCTTTGCTGTCCCTTGGTTATCCCATATTGGTGTAGTATCTCACTTTGTTATCTGATATATTGAATTTATTTGTATTTGGATATTTGAAATTTGATAGGGAAGGGGGGAAAACCAAGACGGGTGGGGAGTTTGGGGTTGGAGGGAAATGGGTACCAAGACATGTGAAAGGGTATCAATGTATGTGAATTAATGCACTCTCTATCTGGCAAATATCATCTAACCCTTTTACTAATTACAATAAAAAAAATGAAAAAAAAGAAAGTTGTAGTGTGTTGGGAGGATGATGGGGTCAAATACATTTCTTCTTAGAAATATACCTCATCTGGTTGCCCTGGGTTTTTCTGGCCTTCTTCTTAGAGAAAGGCCTGTTATATTGGATTTGTGGCTTGGCAATGATCTAGCATGTACATCTTCCAGTAAGACAGCCACAACTTCCATGCCTGAGACTCGAGTTTCCTGACCTTTGGCAACAGCACAGCAACATCTTTCTTCTTCCTGAGCCAAAGGCCAAGTGAGCTGGATTGAGTTGGTTGTTAGTTACAGTGACTTGGTTACCAGGGTTCCATATTCTGTTCCATTGTGAGGGAGGCAGGGTCACCTTTCAGGGCCCAATGACCAAAGATCCTTGCTCACAGAAGACCTCACCAAAGACATACTGGAGGCTGAATCTCTCCTCCAATCTCACAATATACATGTGGATGTAGTATACAGCACACCTTATTTGTCCAACCCCAATGTCTTTCACTAGGCCCAACTACCACTCTGGTCTCAGGCTCAAGGAGCCTTTCTTAGGTAAGATCCAAACTTAAGGGTCAATATTGCCCTCATCCTTTACAAAACATGTACTTCACAGTGGCTTCTCTGCCTGCATTTTGCCCCGTGTCGAATTTTTTTTGTTTTTGCTAGTCTTGGGATTGACCTCAGAGTGTGAACATTGTTCTTGGGCTTTCTTTAGGCTTTAGCTGTCCCACCGAGCCACTGCACCACTTGCAGCGTTTTCTATGTATGTGGTAATGAGGAATCAAACCTGAGTCTTTTTGCGTGGTAGCCAAGGACTCTACCACTAGGTCAAACACACAGGGCATCTTGCACATATTTTTGACGTCAATCTACTATGATATTATTAGGTTTCTGTATCCTAATTAATTTTTTCCTGATGATTAGCTTTGCTGTCATGTATAAAAAATGCAAGAGGGAAAAACACAAAAGAATTAGTGAAATTTAAAAAAAAGGATTACACACATAGATAAGTGTTCATTCTTTGTGGGAGAATGGATATTTTGATATGATGATGATGACTTTATAATTACTATGTCAGGGTTGAGAGTTTGGCATAGTGGTAGAGTGCTTGCCTTGCATCCATGAAGATCTGGGTTTGATTGCTCAGTATCACATAGATAGAAAATCTAGATGTGGCACTGTGGCTCAAGTGGCAGAGGGCTAGACTTGAGAAAACCCAAGGACAGTGCTCAGGCCCTGAATTCAAGCCCCAAGACTGGCAGAAAGATAAAAGAAAATAAAAATGCTTTTTACGAGCTAATTCACTCACAGCATTTCCTTCTGAAATCTTCGCTTCTGCATCTTGTGAAATAGCCCTTTCCCTCAACGTAGACAAGAAAAACAGATCCATCCCATGGTCCACTGTGAGGCCTCTGGTTGGGCTAAGATCTAGTCGTGCAGCAACACATAAGTTTTATTCTAATACTTTCCAAACTTTGTACTCAAATATGCTACCTACTTACCAACTTAGGTCAGTTATCCTTATGCTATACCTTTTCTTCATTACTACAATATTCTTACACTCCTACGTTAATCCTCTTGTACCTCCCCTGACCTCTCTCATTCTTTTTTTCTATCTCTGGACCTATGCTCGTCTTTCAACCCTTATACTGCACGGATCTACACTTGATGGCTGTTGAGCAATATGGTATATGTAGGTGGTTAATTATTCTCTAGGCTCAGAGGGACTTAAAGACAATAGAGATTGGATTGAGAGGCTTATTGTGTTGGGTATAAATCGCTTATCAGTGGTTGTATTAGACTGGTATGTAAGTGCACAAAAAGAAAGAGTGATAATACCAATCAAAACTTGTGAACATCTAGTGTCTGCCAGCTACAGAGGTCTTGGTATTGACCTCAGAGTGTGAACATTGTTCTTGGGCTTTAGCTGTCCCACCGAGCCACTGCACCACTTGTAGCGTTTTCTATGTATGTGGTAATGAGGATTCAAACCTGAGTCTTTTTGCGTGGTAGCCAAGGACTCTACCACTAGGTCAAACACACAGGGCATCTTGCACATATTTTTGACGTCAATCTACTAGGATATTATTAGGTTTCTGTATCCTAATCAATTTTTTCCTGGTGATTAGCTAGGCTGTCATGTGTAAAAAATGCAAGAGGGTAAAACACAGAAGAAGTAGTGAAATATAAAAAAGAACATTACACACATAGATAAGTGTTCATTCTTTGTAGGAGAAAGGATATATTGATATGATGATGAAGACTTTATAATTACTATGGCAGGGTTGAGAGTTTGGCATAGTGGTAGAGTGCTTGCCTAGCATCCATGAAGATCTGTGTTTGATTGCTCAGTATCACATAGATAGAAAATCTAGATGTGGCACTGTGGTTCAAGAGGCAGAGGGCTAGACTTGAGAAAACCCGAGGACACTTGATGGCTGTTGAGCAATATTGTATATGTAGGTGGTTCATTATTCTCTAGGCTCAGAGGGACTTAAAGACAATAGAGATTGGATTGAGAGGCTTATTGTTTTGGATTTAAATCGCTTATCAGTGGTTGTATTAGAATGGTCTGTAAGTGCACAAAAAGAAAGAGTGATAATACCAATCAAAACTTGTGAACATCTAGTGTCTGCCAGCTACAGAGGTCTAGGTTGGTTATATCTGAAAAACTATAATCGTATTTAGTAGTAATCTTGCTCCCATTTTCAAATGGGCAGAACAAGAAACTCAAGAAAAATGTCAAATCAAAAAACAACATCCCCCACCCAATGTAAACAGACAATGGAACAGTCACTGGCAAACCTAGAGGAGAGTCTTCCAAGTGCTACACAAATGCAATTGATAAACATCATTAATGAAAAATGTGAAAATATAAAGAAAGAGATAATTGAGGAAGCCATAGCTGAACAAGAGGAAAGCAAAAACAAGGTGATAAGTGAAAAAGAAGAAGCCATAAAGGAGGCCATATTAAAGGTTTTTCAAAGAAAGATGGATGAATTCATAGAATCCACAAATAAAAACGTGACCAAACTCCAGCAAATGTCCAAAGAAAATAAAGCTACTGAGCTAACCACTCAAAAGTAAATCAAGTAGATAAAGAAAACCATACATGATCTAAAACAAGAGATGCAAGGCATCAAAAGTGAGCGATTAGAAGCAAGGGAGAGGACAAATAAAGTAGATAGCTTTGATAGCAGGGTAGACAATGCAGAGGAGAGAATTTCCGGGGCTGAAGATAATTTAGGTATTATAAAGAACAGAAAATGAGTCAATCCAAATCAAGGAAATATGAGAGAGCGCTTCAGGAGGTCCAAGATACAATTAGGAAGCCTAATTTAAGTCTAGTTGGTATTGAGGAGGGCGTGGAGAAAGAGGTCAATGGTATTGGAAATATACTTTAGGGAATCATCTCAGAGAATTTCCCAAATATCCAGAAGGGCAGGCCCATCCAGATACGAGAAGCTTTTAGAACCAAAAACAGACCTGACCAGAAAAGAACATCCCACCGCCACATTGTGATCCGAACTGGTTCAATAAAAACGAAAGGAAAGATCCTAAAGGCAGCCAGGGAAAAGGGATCAGTTACCTACAGAGGCAAATCAATCAGAATAACCCCAGATTCCTCAGCAGAGACCATGCAAGCACGAAGTGACTGGAAGCATATATGTCATGCCCTTAAATCGAATAACTACCAACCAAGAATACTGTAGCCAGCTAAGCTCTCATTCATAACTGAGGGAACAATAAAAATATTCCATTCCAGAGAAAAGCTGCAACAATATGTCGAAACAAAACCAACACTACAGAAAATTCTCAAAGATGCTCTATACATAGAAAACCAAAATAAATGCAATATAGGGAAAGAAATGGCACCTAAACAGCATACCATCTAAGGACCACAAGAACTGTCAAGACACAGGCCCTACTAAAAGCTTTTAAAATGGTAGGAACTAATAAATATCTCTCAATCCTAACTCTCAATATCAATGGACTTAATTCTCCAATTAAACGGCATAGGTTGTCTAGTTGGATCAAAAAGCAAGAGCCATCGTTCTGCTGTCTTCAAGAGACACATCTTACCCAAAAACAATCATCTTTTGAAAGTGAGAGGTTGGAATAAACTCTATCAAGCTAACTGCCCCCATAAACAGGCTGGAGTTGCCATCCTCATATCAGATACAATAGACTTCAAACTAAAATTAGTAAGAAAAGACAAAGAAGGTTACAACATACTACTAAAGGGATCTTTCCTCCAGTAAGACATAACGATCCTAAATATTTACACACCCTTTTGAAGATTCTCAAAAGATTGAAGATTCTGCCAGTGAAAGTTAGATTCCGGCATTGATATTAAATAATGCAATGAGTAGGGATTTATATTTGAAATATCACTGTTGACAAAATCTAACACATATTTGCTTTGTATTTGCTTTTGATTTCCCAAGAAGTACAGTACAATCTAACACTTGTGGCATATATCGACTGGGAGAAATGATTCAGAATATGTGACTCATTTGAACAGGAGTCAGTGAAAGATACAGAAGCAGGATACCCATATTGTGATAATTTGTATCTTTTGCATATTTTGTGTTTGTTGTTAATTCCATTTGTAGTGTACATTTCTAGGTAAAAACGTTTTTCCAAACAATTTGTTATTTCAACCGTAAAAAAAGACATTTATATGCCTGATAAAATTCACAGAATCCAATTTTTTCCATCTTATTTGTTGTTTTTTGGGTTTATTTGGTGGGTCATAGATCTTGAACTCAGCCTGGGCACTATCCCTGAGCTGTTCAGCTCCAGGCTACCACCTTACCCTGGAGGCAAGCCCCACTTCCCATTTTCTAAAGGTAACTTGGAGATAAGTGTCTCAGGTCTTTTTGTGCCAGGATGGCTTTAAACCTTGATCCTCAGATCTCAGCCTCCTGAGTAGCTAGGATTATAGAAGTGAGCCACCACCCCATCATGCTCAGCTTTCTGGTTTTTTTTAAACTCGGTTTGAGCACTGTCCTTCAGCTTTCCTCAAGCCTAGTGATCTTCTACTTGAGCCACAGCACTACTTCTGGTTTTTTCTGTGTATGTGGTACTACGGAATTGAACCTTCGTCTTCATACAAGCACTCTACAACTATACCAAACTCCCAGCCCCTCCACATTAGTTTTTATGATAGATCTTTCCATGCATCCAGGATGGCTAGAAATCCTTCTTGAGTTTCCCAAGATCAGGGAGTATACGTGTGTCCCATCCTGTGTGGCTACATAACCATTGTTTAGGGTACAGTTCTCGCTTCATTCTACCCATCTAGAGCAATTTTCATCTTCCATGTATAATCATTAAACATTCAGCTCCTGTTCCTCTCTACTCCATTCTCTGGAACCATCGTGCTTTTTGGCTCTAAGGGTTTGTTGATCCTTGGAAGCTCTGGAAGGGAAAACATACCCTAGCTCTTCCTTTATGACTGCTGTATTTTTAGTTTACTGTAATCAAGATTCATCTGTAAAATATAGTAAAATGTTCTTCCTTTTCAATGCATTGTTTTGCATATTTCTATCTTTTGATTATTATTAATAGTTGTGAATGGATTCTCCACATATTTGTTCTAGTCTCTGCTTTCTCTTCCATTAGGTACAAATCTAGAAATAGAAGTGTTGGACCATATTTCTATGTAATTCTATATTTAGTACTTTTTTAGCACTCTCCACGCAATTTTTGATTGTTTTATATTCCTTGCAGAACTATTCCAAAGTTCTACTTCTTCTCACTACCTTCCCAGTAATAGTTAGACTTTGAAAGTTGTTTTTTATATGTGTGTGTGTGTGTGTGTGTGTTTGTGTGTGTGTATGTGGATCTTTTTGTTTAAAACTATATTTATATTAATATACTTAAAGTAATGATTTCATTGTAATTTTAATTTTTCTCATGACTGTTAATATTGAACTTCTTTCTACATTTTGAACTACTATTTCTATATATTCTTTTTAGAAAATCCTCTCCAATCTCCAATTTTTTCCCTTTTTTGTGGGGTAGTGGGGAAAGTCATGGGGCTTGGACCTTGGGCCGTGAGCTCTTTAGTTTAAGGCTATTGTCCTACCCTGAGTATTGCCCCTCAGTTCTTCTGCTCACAGCTCCCTACCCCTCTTCCCATTATATACAGAACAAAGGTCATCCTCAGTCTTTTTGAAAAAGTAAAACATACAGTAAATTTGTAGTATAAAACAGCAAGAAATAAATTTCTTGCCAGGTGCAGTGACTTCTACCTGTAATCCTAGCTACTCAGATATCAGGCTGATATCTAAAGATTTGGTTCAAAGCCAGCCTGGGCATTAGAAAGTCTATGAAACTCTCATCTACAGTTAACCACTAGAATATGGGAAATGGCACTGTGGCTTCATAGGTAGTGTGATAGCCTTGAGTTGAAGAGCTCAGGAACAGTGCCCAGGCCCAGAGTTCAAGCCTTACAAATCCCCCAGACAAAAAAAAGAAAAAAAAGTTTCTTCCCCAAGTGATTATTATGCCAGACATAGAACATTAACATTCTGGGTGTACTTCACAGTATTATTACTTGATACCCTAAGATTTTGCAATATTCTCTCAGTATCAGCATATGTCATCATATAATGTAGTTCCTTTTCAGTGGAATAATTCCATTTATAACCTAAATCTACTCCCCCGACTTATTTTTGTCGATACCACAATTGCTCTACCATGATATGCCACAAGCCATTAAACATTTTATGGTGGGTAATTGGAAAGGAGTCTCATGGAATTTTGTGCTAGGCTGGCTTTGAAACCATGGTCCTCAGATCTCAGTCTCCTAAGTAGCTAGGATGACAGGCGTGAGCCACCAACACCTGGCTTGCCTTTTTATTTTTTTGTGGGTCTTGGGACTTGAACTCTGGGCCTAGGCACCATCCCTAAGCTTTTCAGGTCAATATTTCATGTAAGTCTAAACATTTAAGTAAAGGAATACAATTCCAACAAAAAAAAGAATAAAATTCCAGACATGGTGTGTTTATAACTCAGTGCTAATTACTGATGAAAATGTGCCATTCCAGAAGCTGGTGTCATTTGATGATGTAGCTGTGGATTTCAGCTGGGAGGAGTGGCAGCATCTGGACAATGCTCAGAGGACCCTGTACAGAGATGTAGTGCTGGAGACCTACAGCAACCTGGTGTCCTTAGGTGAGCAAAAGTCAAATTCACTTGCAAGGCCAAGTGCCTTGTTATTTTGCAGATACGTGAATGTTTATCAAACTTTCAATACTATTTAAATGAAAGATTCCAGGCCCTGAGAAGTATCATTACTTTCTAAAGAAAACCTAAGGTAATTTTGTACTCATTCTTCAGGATACCTTCAGGATACTTTGACAACAGTTCTAAATTATGTTTCCTCTAATGGAGACGACATTCCAAACTTACACAGTAATTGTAAGTGGATAAACCATCCAGAATAGAATATATATCATTATTGGAAATAGGATCTACAAATCACTAAACAGTGAGTTTATAATGGAAACCTGGCACTAGGTGCAATGTTTCATGCCTGTAATCTTAAAATATTCAGGAGGAAGAAATCTAAGAATTCTAATTTGAAGCCAGCAATGGCATAAAAATTGCCATGGAACTCTATAACTCCAAGTAACCCCTCAAAAATGTTAGTGGAGTGTCAAGAGTTTGACTTTGTGGTTGAGTGCTTGCCTAGCATGCATGAAGACCTATGCATGTAAGTGGAGCTGGGACTCAAACTGGTATTTTTCTAGCCTTGAGCAAGATAGCTAAGTTTATGCCATAAAAAATGAATCCAGAGCTGGGGAAAAGTCAACCATGGAGCCAGTGAGAAATGAGAGAAAAGATTTAATAGATAACTTGTGAGTAGGATGTCTGCGAACTTAAAGCAATGATGACACAGCATAAGCAATAATTCTCTACTGTTTCTAATTTACAGGGCCCTGTGTTCCCAAACCTGTATTAATTGACAAGCTAGAGCACTGTGCAGAACTCTGGATAGGAAATTCCTCTGACAAGAATATCACAGGTGAGTGAATGCATCTTCATATTGATGTTGGAGCCTGAGCCCCATTGGTAAGTTCATGTTGTGATGTACTGAGCAATAATATTCTTAGTTACCCTAAATCCTGTGTGGAACCTATGGAATTCTTTGGGAATGAATCAAGAATCATTTTCTTTTCCCAATCCTATGCTTGGTCTCAGGGCCTGAGCATGGTCCTTGGGTTTTCTCAAGGCTAGCTCTCTACTTCTTGAGTCATAGCACCACTTCTGGCTTTTTCTTTGTATGTAGTACCAAGGAATTGAACCAGGTCTTTGTGCATGCTAGCCCAAACCCCCGGCACCAAGAATCATAGGGTGATATGATGAATTCTATGTGGCAGTAGAGTTAAAGTTAGATTTCTCTGTAGAACTCACTGTGAAACAAAATAAAATGAGAAAGCCATGAGCCCGTGGCTCATGCCTGTAATCCTAGCTACTTAGGAGGCTGAGATCTGAGGATCAAGGTTCAAAGACTAACCTATCACAAAACACCTTAGACTCTTCTCTCCAATGAACCAATAGAAAATGAGAAGTGGGGTTGAGTCTAAAGACATAGGGCAGTAGCCTTGAGCTGAAGAGCTCAGGAAGAACAGCCAGGTCTAGAATTCAAGTCCCATGACCGCAAAACAAGAAAGAAAGAAAGAAAGAAAGAAAGAAAGAAAGAAAGAAAGAAAGAAGAAAGAGGGAAGAAAGAGGGAAGGAAGGAAAGGAAGAAAGAAAGAAAGAAAGAAAGAAAGAAAGAAAGAAAGAAAGAAAGAAAGAAAGAATGATATTTCATTTTTTTAAAACTAAGACTATAAATGATTGAGCAAACAAGGAATAAGTCAGGGCATTATTCTCTGATAATGATAATATCTTTATGCTGGTAGGAAGAGACTGGTATTCAAAACCAGACGTTTCCACCAGAAATTGAGCCTAGTGGTAGAGTGCTTGCCTAGCATGCACAAAGACACAGGTTTTATTCCTTATTACAACATACATAGAAAAAGCCAGAAGTAATGAATTCATTGGTAGGGTTCTAGTATTGAGAAAACCCAAGGACAGTGGTTAGGTCCTAAGTTCAAACCCAGGAATGGAAGGAAAAAAAAACAATAAAGTTTCAATCAACATAAGAAAATTAACTAGACAATGAGCTGGGGATTTTCTGGTCTTCCATGGTTCTGAGGGACAGGAGTGTTAGAAAAGGAATTTTTATAAGACTTCAAATGGAAAGAAACAAATTTCAAAATTCCCACAAATACCTAAATTGAGACTTTAGTGAGAAGTTGTAACTGAAGGGATATAGGTGTAAGACCTTAATCTCAAGAATCGTTCTTGCTTGGATCAAAGGCAAACAGACATATAAACCAAACTTGTGGCCGCTGAATCTAGAAAAAATTCGTGTTCCTCACTTAATGGTTAATAAGCAAACAGCATTGAAACTGGGTAAGGTAATCCTATCTGCTACTCAGGACCTGAGACTCTTATCTGTAGTTAACTCTAGAAAACAGGAAGTGGGACTGTAGCTCAAGGATAGGGGTTATAGTCTTCTGCTGAATTGTTCAGGGACAGGGCCGAGGCCTATGAACTACAAAAAAAAAAAGAAAAGAAAAGAAAAGAAAGTTTTAAAAAGATGCAAAACAGCACAATATTTAGAGTATTTCTCAAAAATAAAAGAAAGGCAGCTATTCCTCAGTGTATAAACAAAACAGTATTTGAAAAAAAACAGCTGCAGGTATATTATAGGTAGTATTCAGCTTAAAACTGTAGCAATACATAGATGGGTAATTTCAATAAATATTTCCTGTGATATAAAAAGAGAACTAAAACACAGAAAAACATTATTGGTCATTGTAAAATATCATTTTCTTAATAGGTTAGGGAGAAAAGCATATATTTCTCACAAATCAATTTCCACTTTTATATTTTAAAATATCTAACACTTAGGATGGGAAAGTAAAGTCATTACCTTTACAGTAAGGAATATTTGTATCTCATGTATGTTTGTGTCTTTTATTCTATGACTCATTTTAGAAGTTCAGGTAATGGAAAATGTGTTCAAGACCTGCCAGGAAAGTCCACATGAATGTCTTTGTGAAGTAGCAGTTGCAAGTAGTATCGAAGTGGAGGAAAACGTGAGATTAGCAACAACTTTAAATCTGAGCTCTACACATAATCCAGAGCTGAATAGTAATAATGGTAACAACTTAGGGGTGAGGACTGAGGAGTTCATTAAGTGTCAGAACATGCTTCTGTCTCCTAAGCCTGATGAGATGCATGCTGCATATAGATCTCGTATGTCTCCTGTTCTTAAAAAATCCATCGGATATTCAGAGCATTTTATTCATGATTGTGACAGTCCAAAAGATCTGCAGTATCATAATTCTGTTCTCCCTGCCCAAGAAATTCTTCAGGGAGGGAGGAAAACTGCTAAATGTACTGTGTGATGAAAAATATTGTACTTAACACCGACCATCACTACACATCCGAAAATGTACACAGGAGAGACTCCTCATATATGTAGTGAATGTGAGAAATCTTTCAGTAATGAAATACGCCTTACAATACCTCAGAGCAAATATCCGGAGATATGTGATGCGTACATCAAGTGTGAAAATTAATTTCTGAGGAGTCAGACCTGACGCTCCAACCTCGATCTCCAAGAGAAGACAACCTTATGAATATGAGGAACGTAATAAAATTTCTGCCCAGAATTCAGCTCTCAGCACACATCAGAGATCTCACACAGAAGAGAAGTCTTTAATGGGATAAATGTGGGAAGACTTTTAGACTGAAATCATACCTCACTTTGCACCAGAGAAGACACACAGAAGAGAAACCTTATGAATGTAACAAATGTGAAAAGTCTTTCACCCAGAAGATACACCTTCGAGTTCATCAAATAACACACACAGGAGAGAAATCTTATAAGTGTAATGAATGTGGAAAGTCTTTCCAAGGGAAGGGAAAACTTCGTGTTCATCAGAGAATACACACAGGAGTGAAACCTTATGAATGTAACCAATGTGTAAAGTCTTTCCGACAGAAATCTTCCCTCAAATTGCATCAAAGAACACACACAGGAGAGAAACCTTATGTGTGCAACAAATGTGGAAAGACCTTCAAGTGGAAGTCATATCTTGATGGGCATAATAGAACACACACAGGAGAGAAAACTTATGCATGTAGTGAATGCGGAAAGTCTTTCAAATGGAAGGTAAAACTCCATGTTCATCAGAGAATATACTCAGGAGAAACACCTTATGAGTGTAACATATGTGGAAAGTCCTTCACACAGAAGCCAAACCTCAACATGCATAAGACAATTCAAACAGGAGAAAAACCTTATGAATGTAACCAATGTGGAATGTCTTTCAAATGGAAGTCTTCCCTCAAATTGCATCAGAGAACATACACAGGAGAGAAACTTTACGAGTGCATCAAATGTGGTAAGACCTTCAGATGGAAGTCACATTACAGGAGGCATAACAGAATTCACACATATTAGAAACCTTAGGAATATAACCAAAGTTGAAAGTCTTTCATGCAGTATTCACCCTTCAGGAAGCGTAAGAGAGTTCACACATATGAGAAGCCTTAGCAATGTAATAAATAGGAAAGACTTTTTAGTCTGTGGAAGAAAACTCAGCTTGTGTCACAGAACCAACACAAGATAAAACCCTTAATGAATGTAGCAAATGTTCAGTCTTTTCCCCAGAAGGCACAAGTCAAGATTTATCACTAAACACCCACAGGATAGAATCCTATGAATAAAATGAAAGGGAAATTTTTTTGAAGAACTCATAGTTGAGTTTGCATGATACCGCACAGACACAGGATAAAAATCGTATGAATATAAGAATATGAAAAATCCATCATGAATGTATGACTAAGTATAAAATGCACATAGGAGAGAAAAACCTTATGAATATTACAAATGTGGAAAGTGTTTGACCTGGAAGGCATACTTCTGTGTTCATCACAAACCTGATTCCCATAGAAGAAATGAAAACTAATGAATAGAACAAATGTGCAATGACTTTTAATCAGAAGTCAGTCTTCAGTACATTTCAGAACATACACAATAGAGAAATTCTGAGTAATGAAAAACATTTAGCTATATATAGAATCTCTGTATATGGGAGCATTAGGGTAAGTCTTCTAAACAAAGTCAACCTTCAGCAAGCATTAAGAGCACTCACAGAAGAAATAATAGCATGTAGGAAAACCTTTGTCAGGAACTTCTAAAAGCTGACTGTGTGGCTTAGTGGTAGAGTGCTAACCTATCAAGGATGAAGGCCTGGGTTAGATTCCTCAATACTACGTGAAAAGAGCAAGCCAGAAGCAGCACTGTGGTTCAAATGGTAGAGTGCTAACCTTGAGCAAAAGTAGTTCAGGCCCTGAGTTCAAGCCTAAGGATTGGAGAGAGAGAGCAAGAGAGAGAGAGAGAGAGAGAGAGAGAGAGAGAGAGAGAGAGAGAGAGAGAGAGAGAGAGAGAGAGAGACAGAAAGAGAGAGACAGAAAGAGAGAGAGAAAGAGAGAAAAGAGAGAGAAACAGGAACTTCTAAATTTTACATTGATAGAGAAGGAGAGAGAGAAGGAGACAGAAACTAATTTCTAAACTTTACAGTCTTTCTATTTCTTTACAAATTCGTCTATGTCATTATTTCTGACAGAAGCACAGAATTCCATTGTGTAAAAATACCATATTTGATCTACTCATCAACTGACGGGCATCTGGGTTGGTTCCATACCTTTGTTATAGTAAATAGTGCTGTGATAAATGTTATTGTTCTAGTGAATTTAGTGTGTCCTATCTGGACAATTGGCAAGTAGTGAAATTGCTGGATCACAGGGGAGCTCTACGTTTAGTCTTTTTGGGATACTGCCATAGTGCTTTCCATAGTGGTTGAGCGAGTTTGCAATCCCACCAGCAGTGTAGTAGTGATCCCTCCTGGCCACATCCCCTCCAGCATACGTTATTAGATTTCTGGATCTTGGCCATTCTAACTGGAGTGAGGAGGAAAAGGGAAAGAGGAACTGAAACTTTCTCTCCTTACAGATGACATGATTCTCTATTTAAAGAACCCTATAGACTCTACTCCGAAGCTGCTTGAGCTGATATAAAACTTTGGTAAGGTAGCAGGGTATAAAATTAACCCTCAATGTCAACTGCCTTCCTATAAGCCAACAAATGAGAGGAATGAGGCAAGAATCAGGATAGCAACTCATTTTGCTATCAAAGAAAATAAAATACCTAGGAATTAACTTAGAATGTAAAGCACCTTTTTGATGGAACTATAAACCCTGGAGAAGGAAATTAACGCAGAACTGAGGAAATGCAAAAACCTATGCTCCTGCTTTGGAAGAAGTAATATTGTAAAAATGGCAATCTTGATAAGGACTATCTACAAATTCAGTGCAATATTCATCAATATCCCAATGTCATTCTTTAAAGAAACAGAAGAGGAAATCCAAAAGTTCACTTGGAATAATAAAAGAACCCTTATAGTCTGTCTTCTTGCATGATACATAATGTTTAATCTCACCTTCTCCACCAAAATCTCACCTTTCTCATTGAGACATAGGTGGCCCTGTTTACTAGCAGCAAAGGCTCAAACGCGCAGTTTCAGGTGTCACCACTGCCTCTGTTACTGGGTAGATCCAAATCTGTCATTGATTCTGAGGTCTGCTCTGGGAGTCTTGGTCACAAGTTGTTCTGTGGCATCTGCTGCCAGCCTGTGCCTATTTGCTTCCTTTTCTTCCAGCAGCCTACAACAGGGAATGAAGTTCAGTTGCTGATGCTCTCCTTCATATGCAGGGCAGGATGAGCCCAACCCTCCCACATCTTCCTCTTCTAATTTATGGGAAAAAATGTGCTGGCAAAAGTCCTCAGGTGTGGCGCATGGCTGATCCACACTTTTAATCCAGGCTGGTCAGGAGGCTGAGATCTGAGTATGGAAGTTCCAACTCACCTAGAACAGGAAAGTCTGATAGATTCTTACTACCAAAAATAAAAACAGCTGGGAATGGAATTTGGGCTCAAGTGGTAAAGGGCTAGTCTTGAGTACAAATGCTTAGTGCCCAGGCCCTGAGTTCAGTCTCCAGCACTGCCAACAACCTCACTTTATTGAGATTTTAGCTTTATCCATGTAGGCACATCTCACTGGAATCTTTGCTGGTAGAGATAGTCTTCATAATTTTGTCTCAAGGTAAAGGTCCTCCTGGGGTAGTACACAAAAGGTGTCATGGAGAGAGGAGCCCCACTTGCTCCAGGTTTGAAGATGGCATAGGTCAAGCCAGCATGGAGTTGGCACATCAGTCTTTTTCCTAGCACCACCTACCAGGGAATGTCAAATGACATTGATTGTTGTGGGATTGTGTGATTGAAGTGCCCCATTAAGGGCAGGGTAAGTACATCCAAACTTGGATACCAGGCATGCTGAAATCTCAAAGCTAAGATTTCTGTTGGCTACAGAAATGCTGGTGTGTCTGTGATTCACTTAGAGTTCAGGTGCAAAGATTCTGAAGCTTGATGCCATGTGTTTATTCCATTTAGTAAAATTATTTTAATGCACTGTATAAGTTAAAACATTTGATAAGAGTCAGGGGTAGTGAAAACATTGTTCTTGAATTCAGGTGTCTGGCAGGGTAATGGGGGGGTGTTGGTGGCTGGGACTATGAAGCTGGAGCTGCTATCAAACCATGGATCATGTTCCTCTTTGTCTGGGAGAAATGACTCCAAAGATGAAATTTGAATGATGAGGAAAACATGATGATGTATTCAGGAAATTTCTCCTAAACAAATGCTCATGTGGAAGTGGGATGGGGGCTGGGCATATCTGAGGCAGAGTTTAAGGGGGCTTCTCATGGCGTTGAGAAGGTTCCTTGCGACTTCAGGCATGCAGCAGGGTGCTTTAGATGACCATGGTGAGATGGATGGAATAAGACTGGAGACAAGATGAATGCTGGGATCCTGCAATGCTCTTGCATGAGTGGAAGGTGGCTCACCTGAAAGAACTAATTATGTCTAAAAAAGAAATCAGGAATTTGTTTTGATTAGATAATACCTGTAATCCGAGGCATATTCAGGATCCTGATCTTAGTATTGTGGTTTAAAACCAAACCAGCAAAGGGAAAAATTCATGAGACTCATACTCCCAGTTTAGAGCAAGAACAAAGATTGAAGTAGAGCTGTGGCTCAAGAGCTAGAGTGCTACCTTGAGCAAAGAAAAGCTAAGAAAAAGCTCCAGGTCTTGAGTTCAAGGCCAGGAATGAAAGAAGGAAGGTAAAAAAAGGGAAGTATGTGAGGAAGGGAAATATATAAATGAAAGAGAGAAGGAACTAGAAATTTAAAACTCGAGAATATTTAAAAGTCATCAGTCCTTCTAAGAAAAGTGTTGGAGTATGGGTTCTATATGTGGTGAACTGGAAGCCCAGCAGTGACTTGTTAACCAAAGAGTCACCATGATGTGCAAAGGATAGAAATCTGCATGAGCCTCTTAGCGGATGGAATCACAGAAGAGAACCTCAGCTCCCATCCCATAGTTAGAAGTATATAGAGATGGGGAAGTTGGCATCACCTTGATGTCATTGTGTCCATGGAGACTGGAAGCCATGGCTCTGTGAAAGCACAATGTTCTGGTTCCTGAGCTGGGAGGGTGTGGAGAGCCAAGTCCTGGCCATGAAGAAATCAGGGTGGCAGCAGAGCAACTCTGCTGCAGTGTGTGCCTGCTTGGGTGTTCTTATTCTGTGGTGGATCAGGCCGGAGCGGGTGATAGTAACTGTTTTGTGGTCACAAGCCCTTCACCAAGAGCTTCCTCTGGGATCCTCATAAGCTACAGGGTGGCTGGTGTTGGGGTGTGTGTGGGGTGGAAGTGACAGAGGGATGGACGCATGGCAAGGTGGGTGAAGATATGAGAGGAATGATGAGAGCCCAGTTCATTGGTTTCCAAGGTTAATGGGTGGGAGGTAGAGAGGCATGATGGAGGAATGATGGAGGCAGGGGAAGGTGGTGACAGAGTGAGGCCATCTGTAGTGCCAGCCTGGCCATCATCTGAAGCCCATAGGCAGCTTCGTGATCCTTCACTTAGTCCTGCTCCTTGTGGAGGGAATGTCACGTGTACCCAGAGCTAGGGGTGGGGCAATATTAGTAGCACCTGGAAAACCATTGGCCTCTACCTGGATGAGGGGTGGTTATGGCTCCCATGCTGGGTGGCCTGATAGCTATGGAACAGATCTCTCCTTAGCTACCACAGTCAGTGGCTGCTCTCCATCTAGGGTTAGGGCACCTGCTCAGCCATCAGGACACCCCATGCCAGGACAGAGGCCTACAATTCAGATGGCAGCACAGGGGTGAAGATGATCTCACCGTAGCCCTAGTTACATGGCTGCCCCAGCATGCAGGACAGGATGAGCTGGGGGAAGATGTTCTCTGTGTTTTTCCAGAGCCTATCCCGGCCTTTTCTTGTGTCTGATTAGGCCAAGAGAGTACCAGGTTCCCTTTCATAGTCCTGGTTCTTTTTCTTTTACAGTCATGAGGCTTGAACTCAGGTCCTGAGTACTGTCCCTGAGCTCTTTTGCTCAAGGTTGATGCTCTACCATTTGAACCATAGTGCCATTTCCAGCTTTTCCTTTTCATGTGGATCTCTGATATGTCCAGTACTGTGCCTGCAGGGAGGCACTCACCCCACAGACAGAGCCACCTCTGCCGTGACTGTGACTGCCCACAACCCTCACACCCACTCCTTGCACACCCCTCGACTCCAGTTTTAGCTCCTCTTGGACTGGGTGTCCAGCCTACCCCTTCCTACATTCACAAAGGGTCTACAATTGTCTTCCCAGGGTCCTTTCTTCTGCCAGACAGAGTACAGACTGTGCACATCTTGACGATCACAGAGCTCAAAGCCAAAGGCTGAGATGCAGAAGGGGGTGACCCAGTAGCTGCACATGGCCCATGGATCATCCTGTGCATCCCCCAGCCTGTGACTTCCCCCACCCCCTTGGCAGGGAAGCTTCATGCCCACATCCTGATCCCTGGTCCCCTCCAATTCCATTCTCCGTTGGATTTTGCAGACTGTCTACCATCAGGATCTAAAATTGTATTCATCACTTTATGTCCTTATCACTGATTTGCTACTTTGCCAGGATCTCCCCGTGCCTGGAGAGTGGGCATGTCATGTACTCTCTGTGGAGAAGTTGCCCCAGGAGAAGAAATATGCACTTCATGTGAGTGTTGGACAGGGCAGGAGGGCTCCCTAGGATCAGAAGCCACAGGAGGGGTGCAGATTGGGGAATGCTAGGGGCACCAGGGGACAGTGGGAGTTAGGGCAGAGTTGGTTCCTTCTGCAGGGTTGACACCGCTTCACAAACCCAACAGAATGAGGTTCACATTACAGATGTCAGAGACAGTGCAGATTGCCAATGGGCGCAGGGGTCACTGTCACCCCCAGATGCTGGCTGCATGCTGGGATGCACGCAGAGATGTTTTCAAGATCAGATAATGAGGATGTTGCAGGGTGTAACCATTCTTTTCAGATGGCTCTCTAGCTCTCTTGAGCTTCATCTCTATCTTTGGCTTTTTCTTGGCAGTTAATTGGAAATGAGAGTTTCATGGACTTTCCTTTCTGGACTGGCTTCAAAGAGAAGCTATGCACAGTTTTCAAACCATACCCTACTGAAGAAGGGAAGCTTGATCTGGTGCTTAACTGGGTTGCACTTTGGCTCCGTTTGCTATGCCTCACGGGAGGGGGCTCATCATTTGTAGACTAAGATCTCATGACCTTCAAAGCCAAATGCTACCTGAAAGTTCAGGGTCCCAGCCTATGTGTTGGGCCGGGGTGAATACATTCTCTGTTATGCTGGGTCATCAACCCATGTTTTAAGCTGGAAGTAGGCAGTGCCACATTTGATAAGAACATCTGCCAGAGATTGTCACCTCATGAAAGCAGATTCTAAATTTGTATTCCATTTCCTGTGGTGGAGAAATCCCCTCCAACTTAGACAGGCTCACATCCACCTGCAGGTCATACTCCTAATGCACCCTTGAGTGTCCTCATGGTATTGGGATCTAAGTTTGTAGGGAATGCTGGTTTAGTCCATGAATTAGCTGGACAAGTGATGACAAAAGTGTTGGGGATTAATATGAGAACAATTTAAGAAGCCCTGGAGGAGCATCAACCTGACCCTCTGTGGTGCTATAAATCTGATAGGATGTTCCAGACTGAGAAACAATCACATGGCTTTGTGTTTGGCATCCAGACAAGTGAGTGCATGTCTTAGCTGTCAGCCAATACAGAGGAGGAGATGAATAAGTGGGTGGAAAGCATCTGTCAGACCCCTGTCTGGGGGCAGGTGGAGAGAACATAGGAAGGTAGATACCATGGCTGTGGTTGGGCCAAAAAAAGGGTAAAAGAGGCAAAGGAACCAGGTACTGGTAGCTCAAGACTGTCATCCTAGATACTCAGGAGTTTGAGATCTGAGGATCACAATTCAAAGCCAGCCCAGGACAGAAACTCCATGAGACTCTTATCTGCAATAAACTACTGAATGCAAGAAGCTCAAGCTCAGTGACAGCATCCAGGCCTAGCGTTCAAAACCCAGGACTGGCAGAAAAAAGTATCAGAGGACAAGAAGCTGGCCAAAAGTTAGAGGGACTCTATCTTGACAAACAATACAATGATAAGTTGCACTCAGAAGACTTGCACAAAATCTGGAAATGCGTGAGACCTATCTATGTATGTTTCCTGTTTGTCTAAATATATATGTTTATGCATTTATATATTAGTATAGAGAGACAGATCAATACATATGACTATACATATATACATAGCCAGACACTTATTGGTGGGTGGTATACTGTGTGAGAGTTTGTGTTTGTGTTTTGTGGATGGCTATCTCTGTTTAAGAAAGATAGAAAATATGTAAATATCTTTAAAGAAACTTGATAAAATATAGAGAGACATAAGCTCTTGAGGGAATCGGAAATGACAAGATTATTCACAGGCACGTTTATCCTTATGGATTCCTCAGCAAGTTTTAATTTTTTTCATTATTTTCTTTCTTTTTTTGAACCAGTGCTAAGGATTTCTCTCAGGGACCAGATGCTGCCAATTACTAATTTTCTCATGGCTGGTACAAGAGGAACTGAGCCACAGTTCCACTTTTGCCTTATTTATTCGTGCTTAACTGAAGATAAAGATTTCTATCAGTGACTTTCTTTCAGGGGCTGGATTCTAACGAGGATCCCCAGACCTCAGCCTTCTCTATAGCTACAATTAACAATATGAGAACCCAGCACTGGGTTCCAATGCACAGGGCAAGAAATTGAGTGAATCTCTCAACTCCAATTAGCTATAATAAGCTACAAGTGAAAGACCAATACCTTTGCGGAAAAGATGCTGAGGGTTATCACACAGGCCCTATGAGTAAGCCCTAAACCCTGTACACATGTGTGCATGCACACATTGGCAGATACACACACATGCACACACACAATATGTCAGGCAATATTGTATTTTGAATTAATATCCAAAGATTGGACAAAGGATAGCAAGTAATAAAATCTGTTTTTCTTGTCTACATTGAGGGAAAGGGATAAGTCACAAGATGCAGAAGCGAAGAATTCAGAGGCAAATGCTGTGAGTGAATAACTTGTAAAAAGCACATTTCTTTTATTTTCTTTTCTTTTGTTTTTTCTGCCATTCCTGGGGCTTGAACTCAGGGCCTGAGCACTGCTCTTGGCTTTTCCCAAGTCTAGCCCTCTGCCACTTGAGCCGCATTGCCATATGGATTTTTATATCTGTGTGATATTAAGGACTCAAACCTAGATCTTCATGGATGCTAGGCAAGCACTCTACCACTGGGCCAAACTCTAAACCCCGATAAAGTATTTATAAATAGTCATCATCATCATATCAAAATATCCTTTCTTCTACAAAGAATGAACACTTATCTATGTCTGTAAGACTTTTTTTATGTCACCAATGCTTCTGTGATTTTCCCACTTGCATTTTTACAGATGACAGCACAGATATTCATCAGGAAGAAAAATAGATTACGATACAGAAACCTAACAACGTCCTAGTAGATTGAAGTGAATAATATGTGCAAGATGGATTGGGTGTTTCATCTATTTGTAGAGTGCTTGGCTACCACACAAAAAGAGTCCGGTTTGATTCTGCAGTACCATATACATAGAAAACGCTGGAAGTGGTGCTGTGGCTTGGTGGGACAGCTATAGCCTAAAGAAAGCCTAACAACAATGTTCAGGCTCTGAGGTTAAGTCCCAGGACTAGCAAAAAAATGTGCAAGAGGCAAAATGCAAGCTGAGAAGGCACTGTGAAGCAAAATGTCTTGTGAAGGGTAAGGGGAATAGTGACAGTTAAGTTTGGATCTTACCTAAGAAAGGCTCCTTGAGCCTGAGACCAGGCTAGCACTTACGCCTAGTTAATGACTTGGGATTTGAACAAAAAGGTGTGCTGTTTACTACATCCATATGTGAGGTGGGAAGGGAGATTCAGCCTCCAGTATGTCTTTGGGGAGGTCTTCTGTGAGCAAGGAGCTTTGGTCATTGGGCCTTGAAAGGTGACCCTACCTACCTCACAATGGAACAGAATATGGAACCCTGGTAACCAAGCCACTGCATGTGACAACCAGCTCAAGCGAACTCCCTTGGCCTGTGGCTCAGGAGGAAGAATGATGTTGCTGTGCTGTTGCCAACGGTCAGGAGGCTCGGATCTCAGGCATGAGAGATATGGATCTCTCACTTGAAGAAGTAGATTCTGGACCAGTGCCAAGCCAAAATTCCCGTATATCAGGCATTTCTCTAGGAAGAAAGCCAGGAAACTCCAGGGCAACTCAGATGAGGTATATTGAGAGGAAACCTATTTGAACCCATCATCCTGCCCACACACTACAACATTCCTGTGTGCTTTCAAGTCACTCTACTGAGATTAGAGTGTGTCATTTCCAATCTACTCTATTCCAATTCCTCAGTGTGAAGTGTGGTCCCATTCCTGCGTTTGAAATATCCACTGTTTTGCCAACATAATGTGATGGTAAGTCAGCTCAGACTCTGAATGAGCCTTGTAACCTATGGATCCTGGAGGAAGGCCTGTTGGAGATGCTGCTGACAAAGCTGATCGCTGCCTACCAGAAAGGTGATCTCTTTTATGTGGGAAACTTCCTGCACAATTTCAAATAGTGGAGGACAATGTAGTAGTTGCTGGAAATTCTCTTGAAAAAGTGAGTGTTCCCCCTCCAAACCCAGGTTTGCTCACCACTCCTGGCCAAGCCTTGGAATACTTGGCTCCTCTCTGAGCCTGTTTGGTTCACTGGGGTGTTCACAGGGGAGCTAAGCATGATACAAGTGTACAAACTACTTCATTATGACTGGGACACCATGGCATTTCATTTCCCTCACAAGCTACTGGAGTCTCAACAGTGTGCTTACTGAGAAGTTGGATTTTAGGCATGAGTAAGTGGCTCCCAACTGCAGCCCTCACCTAGGTGACATCCTAGGAAATCCCATTTCCCAGTAAGAAATGAGGTGTCAGTACTAATGGCGGAGGCCTGTGAAATACAGGAGTCAGAGGAAAAGCTGGGGGCTGAATCACTTTTGAGCCATCAGGGAGGGATTGTGATAGCTTTGCCTGTTAGAACCTGAAAGCATTTACATTTTGGTGTGTGGTCCAGTGCTGCCACTTGAACCTGAACTCAGGTCTAAATACCATTCCTTTGGTGTTCAAACATTAGCACTGTACCATTTGAGTCATAGGTCAAGTTCTGGCTTTTTGCTGCCTAATTGAAGACAAGTGCCTTTAGACTTTTACTGACTAGACTGGCTTTCCACTGTGATCTTCAGAGCTCAGCCTGCTGGGTGGCTAAGATTAGAGGACTGAGCATTTAGTTCTTTATTTAGAGCATTCACTTATTGATTAATTTAGAGCATTTACTTAGTTAATTTAAGATGCGTTTACTTTGGACAGATGCATAGAGGCCTCTCTCAGAAGCTTCTGGAAGTGGGGTGTAAAAGTCATCCTGTTCTCGAGTGTCTCTTACTCCCCTCCCAGCACATAAGTGCACATCTCTGCAGGACAGCCACAGCATTAGAGTCCTGCAAGAAAGGGGCTTTGGTAAAAGGCTCAGGATGGAGAGAGAAGGCTCTCAATACTGGATTCATTGGAGGAAAATGAATCCATCCTCACAGAATATCCAGACCCATCCATCTCACTAAAAGAGACTCAATCTCCATTCTAGAAACCAGAATCCATCCCCCTCTTAACTCAGGAAGGACATTCTGTTTCTCATGAGGAAGGAGACCCTTCTGAGGACTCTGAAGGAGAATTACTGTCTGAAGGCAACTTGGAGGCCAGTCTGGATTTAGAGCTTCCCTGTCCCCTTCCTAAAAAGACATCTCTTTATCTTGCTCTCATGATTCTTGTCAAGTATTCATTGTATTTACTTTGCTAACTATTAAACTCTCATTGTTAATATTATGGTGTGCAGTTCTTCAGTGCTTATTATACTGTGTTTTATTTTCCACTTATAATGTGAGACCTCAGACACATAGGTCCTGGGTGGGCCCAAAACCAGACAGGTCTGGTCCCATAGAAGACAACCTTACTGGATATACAGGGAACTATGAAATGCATGGAATCACCAGGAATCCAGGCCAGGCCTCCATGGAAAGACAAGTCAGCTACCAAAGCTTAAGGACAGAGTAGATACCTGGAAATGTGTTTTGTCAATCGGGAGAAGTGCCAGAGTAACTGTAATATTATGTTGGACTCTGTTCTGTGAGTTCAAGTCTGTTTATATATCCATTGTGCTTTGTACAAATATTTAAGAAAATTAAAACTCCACAATAGCATCAAAAATCTACTTTGGCTTTGAATGTGGCCTAGTTGTAGAGTGCTCGCCTAGTATACAAGAAGACCTTGATTCAATTCCTCGGCACTGCATACACAGAAAAAGCAGATGGGGCACTGTGGCTCAGGTGTCAGAGTGCCACCCTTGAACAAATGTGGCCAAGGACAGTTCTTGGTCCCTCAGTTCAAGCCCCAGGACTAGCCAAACAAGAAATCATACCATTTTCCACACATTCTGAAATAAATCTGTTTTATCTAACCCTACCTCTTTTTTGCCAGGCCAGGGTGTGTGCCACCAAGCCAAACTACTGGCCCCCAACCTTACTATTTTTAATCATTTAATTTTTTTACATAATCATATTTCATGCTGTCTGTATTAATAGCATAAACAGAATGCTTAGTGTAATAATGTTAAAGTTAAAACATAAGAAATTAATGACTAAAATTCCTTTTTTATTATTTTTATAGCATTACTACAATTTTATGAGAAAAATTACCTAGAATGTTTATTTTAGAGTTCAAGTAATCCATTTTGATAAATATATCAACCTACATCATTTATTTGAACACATTTTAAACTATTTTTTTCAGGAATGAAAATACATACATATTTGTTGTAAATGAAATTTATGACTTGGGGGGAAGGGAAAAAGAAAAGGGGGAAGGGGGTAACAGTGTTTACAAGAAATGTACTCATTACATATGTAACAGCAATCTCTTTGTATATCACCTTGACAACAAATTTTTTGAACAGTACAATGTGTTTAAATGTCTACTTTAGGCAGAATTTTTTTGCCAGTAGTGGGCTTAGACTCAGGACCTGAGCACCATCGTTGTTTTTGGTTTTATTTATTCTTAAGGCGCAAGTTCTATCACATGTGCCACAGCACCACTTTTATCTTTTTTTATCTATGTTGTGCTGAGGAATTGAACTTGGGTCTTCATTCATGCTCGGCAAGAACTCTTCCACTAGGCTTAACTTATGGCCCCAGTGGGAAGGAAGTTTTCCATAAAATATGTAGGAAATATGTACACTAAGGAAAAGCCATCAAAAATAGAAGAAAAATTATATACTTAGATAACGACATGCCAGTATTATGGCAGATCTCTGTAATTCTAGCTTCAAGAGTGGCCTATTTGGACCGGGAGTTGGCTGGCTGAAGTAAAGTGCTATCCTTGAGCAAGCCCTAGGACAGTGCTCTGGCCATGAGTTGAAGCCATAGGACATGCAAAAAATAATAATTTAATGCCCGTGACTGGTGGCTCACCCTGGTAATCCTAGCTACCCTGGAGGATCGAGGTTCAAAGACGGCCCAGGCATAAAAATCTGTGAGAATCTTATTTCCAAATAATCCAGAAAATTCAAAATGACAATGTGCCTCAAGTTGTAGAGCTCTTGCCTTGAGCTGAAGAGCTTAAGGTAAACATCCAGGCCCAGAGTTCAAGCCCCATGAGTGAAAAAAAGAAAAAGAAAAAGAAAGCCCTTATCTAAGGCTGGAGTGCACACTAGTGGTAGTTTGCTTGCCTAGTATGCACAAAGCCCTGTGTTCAATTACTCTGTACCACTTACACACACACAAAAAAGCTGGAAATGATCTCATAAGGTTGGGTTCTGAGGATCACAGTTCAAAGCCAGGCCAGACACTAAAGTCCATGAAACTGTTACTTCCACTTAAGCACCAGAAAACCAGAAGTGACATTGTGGCTCAAGGTGTTTAAGGTTGTAGCCTTGAGCTGAAGAGCCCAGGGACACTGCCCAGGTGCACAATTAAAGTCTTACAACCGAGAGAGAGAGAGAGAGAGAGAGAGAGAGAGAGAGAGAGAGAGAGAGAGAGAGAGAGAGAGAGAGAGAGACAGAGACAGAGACAGACAGAGAGAGACAGAGAGAGAGAGAGAGAAAGAGAGAGAGAGAGAGAGAGAAAGAGAGAGAGAAAGAGAGAGACAGAGAGAGAGACAGAGAGACAGAGACAGAGAGAGAGACAGAGAGAGAGAGACAGAGAGAGAAACAGGCAGACAGACAGAGACAGACAGAGACAGAGAGACAGAGACAGAGACATCAGTCAGGCACTGCTGGCTGAAGCGTGTAATTCTACCTACTATGGAGGCTGAGATTGGAGGATCTTGGTTCAAAGCACAAATCCAGCCTGGACACATATGTTTGTGAGACTTACATCACCAATTAACTACCAGAAACGAAAAATGGAGCTGTAGAGGAAGAGTGCTAGCCTTGAGCTGAAGAGGTCAGGGACAGTCCAGGCCCAAAGTCCAAGCAACATGACGAATCAATAATAAAAAAAAGAAGATAGCTAATAGTAATGATGAATAATTTTGGGCTGGGAGTTTGGCCTAGTGGTAGAGTGCTTGCCTAGCATGCACGAAGACCTGGGTTCAATTCCTCAATATCACATACATAGAAAAATGCTGGAAGTGGTGCTGAGGCTGAAGTGGTAGAGCCCTAGCCTTGAGAAAATATAAGGACAGTGTTCAGTCCCTGAGTTCAAGGCCAGGCCTGGCCAAATCAAAAGTAGTAGAGCACTAGAATTGAACTGAAGATCTAAGGAACAGCCCAGGCACAGAGTTCAAGCACCGCAAACAACAACAACAAAATCTATGAAATGGCAGTGGTGGTTTTAAGCTAAGCAAAAATAGAGTAGAAATTGGTAAAATACATATTTGTGTGTAAGCAAAATAGCCAGACTTATGCATTAGAACAGGGTAGCAACTTGAAAAAAACATTTTGTTTTCCATCTCACTAGGTCCTGTCTCTTAATTTATTCAAGTAAGTAAAATGCTGGGTTTTATAATCATTGCTCTGAATATTAGAAAATCATAATATCTCTCATTAACCAACAAAGACCAGGAACTGGGGCTTCGTTCAAATGGCAGAGTATCAGGCAAGAGAAGAAAAAATTGAAGTAAGAACTTGAAGTTCTTGATCCAGAACCTGCATAGTAACAGAGCAGCAGCCTGGTGATGGTACCTCACACCTATAATCTTAGCTACTCAGGAGGCTAAGATCTGAGAATCAAAGTTTAAAGCCAGCCAAAGTACCCAGTCAACTGCCAGAAAATCCAGAAGTGGCACTGTGGCTCACAGATTAAAGCACTAGGCTTGAGCTGAAGAGCTCAGGGACAGTGCCCAGGCCCAGAGTTCAAGCCCCAAAATTGACAAAAATCAAACAAGCAAACAAAACTCACAAAGAAGCCTGCAGACCACAGTGGTTCTGCTGAGTCTCTTCTCTATGGGGATCAGGAAACATTTCACTTTTTCTGTCTCTTCCCATCTCAACATTCATACTAAAATAAGACTGTGTTGAAATTATCAATTTATAAAAATGTTTTTCATGAAGCACCCTGAAATATTCATCGCTTATATCTCAATTGAAGATAGTTGATTTGGGACTGCATTGGTAGAGTGCTAGCCTTGAGCAGAAAAGGTCAGGGATAGAGCTGAAGCACTCAGTTGAAGACCCAGTGCCAACACACAAAAGAAATTATGCACTTTATACATATTTTCTAATTTCTTAATGAATTTTTCAGTCTTTGTAAATATAGGGTACATTCCTTGTTACTTAAGTAAGATTGCTCTTTTTTTTCTTTTTGCCAGTCCTAAGGCTTGGACTCAGGGCCTAGACATTTTCATTGGACTCGCTTGCCCAAGGTGAGTGCTCTGCCTCTTGAGACACAGCGCCACTTCTAGCTTTTTTCTGAGTATGCGGTACCGGTGAATAGAACCTAGGTCTTCATGCATTCTAGGTGAGCACTCTACCATTAGGCTACATTCCCAGGCAGTGAGATTCCTCTTACAGTCATTGTATGTTCACAGAGTTTGATCTCACACACTGTAGGGCCCTGGTTGGCTTTGACCAGTGATCCTAAGCCCTGAGCCTCCTAAGTAGCTGAAATTAAGTTGTGAGCCAGCATGATGGCTTCCATTCTTTTTTCTACAAAAATATATGTAGTTATGTAAAATATATCTATAGCTGAAAAAATGAATCTCCCCCAAACAAATCTTCAAAGAAACAACCATCCTATTAAAAGGTGGGCTAAAGACTTAAAAGAGTATTCTCTGAAGAAACAATTAAAATGGGCTTTAGACACATGAAGAAATGCTCCATATCTCTAGCAATAAGGGAAATGAAATCAAAACAACTTTGAGATTCCACCTGACTCCAGTCAGAATGGCCATTATCAAAAAATCTAATAAGAGATACTGGTGGGGAAGTGACCAGGGGGATCACACCTACACTGTTGGTGTGAGTGTAAACTCGTTCAACCACTAGGGAAAGCAGTGTGGTGGTTCCTCAAAAGACTGAACATAGAGCTCCCCTATGATCCAGCAAATCCACTACTTGGCATCTACCCAATTGTCCAGAAAAAAGGACATACTAAAGCCACTAGCACAATGATGCTCATTGCAGCACTATTTACCATAGCAAAGCTATGAAACCAACCCAGATGCCACTCAGTAGATGACTGAATCAAGAAGATGTGGTACTTATACACAATGGAATGCTATGCTGCCATCAGAAGGAATGACATCGCCCCATTTGTAAGGAAATGGAAAGACTTGGAAAAATTCATATTAAGTGAAGCAGCCAGACCCAAAGAAACATAAGCTCAATGGTTTCCCTCATTTGTAATAATTAGTTCACATCTAGGACTCTCCTAGCAGAGGATTACAATAACTCAAAAACCTAGATATATAAGGTCATATAGGATGAGACTAAATGAAAGGATCTCTAGGATATGGGAACAAGAGCTATATCTTGTGTCATCGTTGCTCTTAATCTTGTGTGATTTTTGTCCTTAATCTACTATGTTATTTCTCATCTCTTATTTTGCCCTTTGGTTAATGTCAGATTGTTACTGTATCTGATTTTTTCCCTGGCATATTTTATATATGTTTATTTGTTTATGTCAAATAGGAAAGGGAAGGGGGGAAACAAGATTATTGGGAAGGGGAGGGGACAGGGAACTGGGGACAAAAACATGTGGAGTGGAATAAATGTGTGAGAAGTAATGCAGTCCACTACCTGTAAATGTAATCGTAACCCCTCTATACATTACCCTGAAAATAAAAAAGAGACTATAAAAATATCTGTAGAAAATGAGGTTGGATGATGGAAACCACCAGATGCCCTACTAAAAAAAATGTGATACACGCACACACACACACACACACACACAAACGCACACACACACAATGGAATGATACATAGCCAAACCACAAGATAAAATAATGGCATTCTCGGGGAAGTGGATGAAAAGGAAAAAAATCATATTAAGTGAAGTAAGCCAAACTCAAAGGAACATAGGCCCAAGAGTCTCCCTCATTTGTCAAATTCAGTAGAAACCTTGGGCTCTGCTACCAGAGATTTACAATAGAACAAAATCTACAGACATCGTGACAAATAGTATGACACTAAATGTAAGGACCTCCAAGATAAAGAAACAAAACTCATATAATGAGTGATTGTTGTCCTTAATGAACTATGTGATCTCTTATCTCTTTTGCTATCCCTTGGTTATATCATATTGTTACAATATTTCACCTTGTTTTCTGATATATTTCATATGTGCCTAATTGGTTATTTGAAATTGGATAGGGAAGGGGGGAAATGAACATGAGTGGGGGTAGGGGAAGGGAAATGGTGACCATATCATTACATGGGGTATCAAAGTTTGAGAAGTAATGCACCTTCTATCTGGTGAATATAATGTAACCCTTCTATAAATTACAATAAATATAAATACATAAAAAGAAGATCTGCACAGAAAAAAATAATAATGGCATTTTTGGGGTAGTGGATGAAATTAGAGTGAATCCTGTTGAGTGAGATAACTCAAGACCAAGGAACAAAAGGTACATGATATCCTTAATATATGGATATTAGTTTCAAACAGTAGTAGAGCGATGATTGAATAGTTGATACCCAAAGTTCTGGACATAATTTTGGAGATATAAACATAACTACATAGACATAAAAATCTAGGATAGACTATACACTCTATAGACATGTGTTTTATTATAGATTAATCTGTATCTATGACATACAAAGACTCAGCTTAATTTTTACTATATTCTAAAATCTATGTGCCAGTGATTGTATAGCGATTCCCTTCTTGAATACTTGTTGGTTAAACATGACATTTGAAATATGATGTAAAATTCAATGTTAATAAATTTTTTAAAAAAGAGGCTAGAGGTAAATACCACTAATGTACTTGCTCTAAGTGGTACAGAAATTTTCTTAATGAATCAAGGGGTTTTATTATATCTTTATGCAATTATTTTAGTTCTGAGTGTTCTACATTCAATGAGACTTCTGGAAAGATGATATAGCTGACTGTGTAGATGGTATGAAGACATACTGGCCTAAACGTAGAATAAAGCATTGGTAAGTGGCTGTTAGCTGTCCAGATTCTACTGGAATATGTGGAATGAATTTATTACGCACAATGCAGGCTGTTAGTCAGGTCAGGATCAAGATTATGTGGTTCCATGAGATGAATGAGGAAAGATCAGAAAAATCTACTAAGATATCCAGATATACTTTTTAAACTAAGGTATCTGGACTCCTTTTTTTTTCTTTCTTGGTGGGGAGGTTGAACTTTGGACCTGGGCAAGGTCTCTTAGTTCTTTTTCCTCAAGGCTAATGCTGTACCAGTTTTAGCCACAACTCCACTTAGTTTTTGGGTGGATAAGTGGAGAGTAGAATCTTACAGTTTTTTTTTGTTTTCCTTTTTTTGCTTGCAAAGGCTTTGAATCACCTTCTCCCTGGCTAGTAGAATGACAATTATAACCCTCCGCGCCTGGCTAGTGATTTTTTGAAAACTGGACTTTATTCCAAATCACATAACTGGTTCCTAGCAAAGTTTTGAAGCCTGACTTAAATGTGACAAATTTTTGTCACTTGCAGACACTCTGTGCTAAACGTTAGAAATCTACCAGCTGAGTCACAGTGGCACTTCCAGTTTTTTGTTTATGTGGTGCTGAGGAATGGAATCCAGGGTTTCATACATGCTAGGCAAGCTTCATTTTCAGCCCAAGGTTTTATGTTTTGTTTTTTCAGTGTTGTTGCTTCTAAGGTACTGTATGATGTTCTTTCATTTTCTTTGCTTTTTACCTCTTTTCTTCTTTTTCCCTTTAGTTTTATTCTCTGTAGTCACTGTGTTGAATTCGGGTACCCTGTGTCTTGTACATCGGTTTATGTGATTTGGGGAATGGAGAGGGTATAATAAAATGGTAAAAAAAAAAACAAAGGAAAAAGGGTGAACCAATTGAACAGTGATACTTGGAAGACACTAAACGGAAATGAACTGAACAATCTGGGTGGAGAGGGGCCTGAGGGTAGGAAAACAGAGAAAAATGAGGGAGGGGATAACAATTTTCTTAAGAAATATGTTCATGACTTATGTAACCGTATGCCAACTATATATTGACTTAACAAAAAAAATTAACTTAAAAAATAATTTAGCTGGGTATGGTGGCTCACACTTGTAAATGTAGCTACTCAAGAGGCTGGGATCCAAGGATAGCAGTTCAAAGTGAGCCTGGGCACTGAAGTCCATGTGACTCTTATCTCCAATTAACCACAAGAAACCCAGAAGTGGCCCTATGGCTCAAGGGATATGGCAGTAGTCTTGAGCTGAAAAGCTCAGTGACAAGACCCAGGTGCAGAATTGCAGTCCCATGACTTGAATGATGAATGATACTAGCCAGGCTCTGTGCGCTCACACTTGGAATCCTATCTACACAGAATCAGGTTTGAATCCAGCCCAAATAAATTGCATGATATTCTGATTTACACTTCAGTACCAAAAATCTGGAAGTGGAGTTGTGGATAAAGTGGTAGAACACTAGCCTGAAGCAAAAAAAAAACTTTTAAGGACAGTTCCCAGGCCCTGGGTTCAAGTCCCAGGACTTGCATAAAACAACAAAATGTGACGCTGAGTCCTCCATCATTTGGTGTTATAGTTCAATATTCTTGATATGCGTCTTAGAAATTAAGTCCCTAGCAAATACTCTCCCCTGAAATTCTGCTTCATAGCTGATTCATAGAATTTCAGCATCATTACTATCACCTTCCAGTTAGAATAGCAGTCTACTACTGAAAATTTGAAGAAAACTTTTGAGTAATCCTAATAATTCTGTGTATCATCTGCACACACATCAAATCAGCAGGAGCTATGTTCTACTATTATATAAATGTATTTATATAATACATATGAAATAGTTATGAAACTAACAGTCACCATTCTTCTACCTAATATTGTAATATAAGTTTATAAATGCAAGGACTATTCTGAAGTGTGCAGAAGATAGCTTCTAATTATAATATTCTCATGAAGTATAGTTTTTAAGAAACATGTTGCTTGCTTTGGGAAAGCAAAGGCAAGGAAAAATGATATAAGTAAGTTCCCTATTTATCAGAAGGAAAATACTATTGGGTTTAGATCAACTTCATTCATTCCGTGCTGATGAAACAAATATTTGCAATTCCTGAGGCCAATCACTTCATTGTGATGCACAATCAGCCAGCTTAGATCAATCTTCCAAAAAAGGAAAGGAACAAATGAGAAGCAATTAAGGTTTCCAAAATGAACCAGGTGGTGGTGGCAGCTCACACTTGTAATTCTATCTACTCAAGGCCTGAAATCCAAGGATCTGGATTAAGTCTGTCTGGGATGAAAATATTACTGTCTGTAACATCATCTCTGTTATCACAGCCCAGCTGATACACTCTGCCCAACAGGTTCCCAACACCAAAGTCCATCTCCTATCTGAAATACTATCAAACGTACTCACATATTATTTCCTCTTTGGGAGATAGTTGAAACATGTACCAGAAACATTTCCCTGGCTTCAGAGTGGAAGTGGAAATATATACTCACTAGAATCCCATCTAGTAAATTACAGTCAATCATCGTTCCTCACATCTTGTTAGTTAAATTGAACAATGAGTGTTTGGATCAGAAGCAATGTGTATGAGCATACATGTTGTAAAAGTACTGTAATCCTAGCTACTCAAGATAAGCTGAGAACTGAGGATTCCAGTTCAAAATCAGCCACGCAATAAATTCCATAAGATTTTTACCTCTAATTAACCAGCAAAAAACAGAGCGTTGAATTGTGCTTAAAATGCCACAGCCCTAAGCTTTGCATTAAAGTGCTAGGGGGTAGCATTCAGGATGCCCACTCCCTCCACTCCTTTTTAAAATAGTACTAGAATTCCTAGGCAGTGCAATAAGGCAAGAAGCAAGCATAAAGGGGATCCAAGTAGGGAAAGAGGAAATAAAACTATCCCTCTTTGCCGATGACATGATTCTGTATTTAAAGAATCCTATAGACTCTACTCCCAAGCTCCTTGAGCTAATTCAAAGCGTTGGAAGGGTAGCAGGCCATAAAATCAACCATGGCAAATAAACTGCCTTACTTTACGCCAACACTGAGAGGAACGAGGCAATAATCAGTGAAGAAATTCCTTTCACAGTAGCCTCAAAGAAAATAAAGTACCTAGCAATTAGCTTAACTAAGAACGTAAAGGACCGTTTAGATGAAAACTTTAAAACCATAAAAAAGGAAATAAAAGCAGAACTAAGGAAATGGAAAACCTCCCATGCTCCTGGATTGGAAGAATCAACATTGTGAAAATGACAATCTTGCCAAGGGCTATCTACAAATTCAATGTAATACCAATCAACATCCCAATGTCATTCTTTAAAGAAATAGAAGAGGCAATTGAAAATTTCATATGGAATAATAAAAGACCCCATATAGCAAAAATACTTCTTAGCAGAAAGAACAGCGCTGGAGGAATTTCAATTCCAAACTTAAGACTCTCTTACAGAGCTATAATTCTCAAAACAGCTTGGTACTGGCACAAGAACAGGCCTGAAGTCCATTGCAGTAGAACTGCGGACCCAGATATTAAACCACAGACCTATGGCCACCTAACCTTTGACCAGGGAGACAAAAAAATAGAATGGAAGAAAGATAGCCTCTTCAACAAGTTGTGCTGGCAGAACTGGTTAAACACCTGCAGAAAACTAAAGTTGGATCCTTCTTTGTCACCTTGCACTAGAATTAACTCCAAATGGATCAAAGACGTGGAGGTAAAAGCTGACACACTGAAAAGTTTACAGGAAGGAATAGGAGATACACTAGGCCTCCTTGGCACAGGTCGAAACTTTCTTAATAAGGACCAAGAATCACAACAAATCACAGAAAGGCTGAATAAGTGGGACTGCACTAATCTGCAGTGCTTTTGTATGGCAACGGATATAGCTAGTAAACTAATCAGTAAGCCTACAAGAGTGGGAGAAGATCTTCACCAACCAAACAACGGACAAAGGCCTCATATCTAAAATATATCAACAACTCAAAAAATTGAATCACTCCAAAACTAACCTCCAAAGTAACACCCATCCCATTAAAAATGGGCCAAAGACTTAAGAGAGTCTTCTCTGAAGAAGAAACAAAAATGGCCTATAGACACATGAAGAAATCCTCAACATCTCTTTTCATAAAAGAAATGCAAATCAAAACAACTCTAAGATTCCTCCTCACTCCAGTTAGAATGGCCAGGATCAGGAAAATGAATGACAATAGATGCTGGAGGCGATGTGGCCAGGAGGGATCAGTACTACACTGTTGATGGGAGTGCAAACTCGTTCAACCACTATGGAAAGCAGTGCGGCAGTGCCTCAAAAGGCTAAACATAGAACTCCCCTATGACCCAGCAATTCCACTACTTGGCATTTACCCAACAATTCAGAAACAAGGGCATACTAAACCCACTAGCACAACAATGTTCATTGCAGCACTATTCACCATAGCAAAGATATGGAACCAACCAAGATGTCCCTCAGTTGATGAGTGGATCAACAAGTTGCGGTATTTGTACACAATGGAATTCTATGCTGCTGTCAGAAAAAATGACATCGCCCCATTTGTTAGGAAATGGAAAGACTTAGAACAAATCATATTAAGTGAAGTAAGCCAGACTCAAAGGAACTTAGGCTCAATGGTTTCCCTCATTCATCATAATCAGTAGAAACCTTCGGCTCTACTAGCAGAGATTGGCAATAGAGCAAAAGGCCATATATAAGGCCATATAATGTGAAGCTAATTGAAAGGACCTCCAGGATATTGAAACAAAAGCCACATAATGAATGATTGTTGTTCTTAATGTACTATGTTGTCTCTCATCTCCTTTGCTGTCCCTTGGTTATCCCATATTTGTATAGTATCTCATTTTGTTATCTCATATATTGAATTTATTTGTATTTGGATATTTGAAATTTGATAGGGAAGGGGGGAAAACCAAGACGGGTGGGGGCTGTGGAGTTGGAGGGAAATGGGTACCAAGACATGTGAAAGGGTATCAATGTATGTGAATTCATGCACCTTCTATCTGGCAAATATCATCTAACCCTTTTACTAATTACAATAAAAAAATGAAAAAAAAGAAAGTTGTAGTGTCTGGGGAGGATGATGGGGTGAAATACATTTCTTCTTAGAAATATAACTCATCTGGTTGCCCTGGATTTTCCTGGCCTTCTTCTTAGAGAAAGTTCTGTTATACTGGATTTGTGGCTTGGCAATGATCTAGCATGTACATCTTCAAGTAAGACATCCACAACTTCCATGCCTGAGACTCGAGTTTCCTGACCTTTGGCAACAGCACAGCAACATCTTTCTTCCTCCTGAGCCACAGGCCAAGTGAGCTGGCTTGAGTTGGTTGTTAGTTACAGTGGCTTGGTTACCAGGGTTCCATATTCTGTTCCATTGTGAGGGAGGCAGGGTCACCTTTCAGGGCCCAATGACCAAAGATCCTTGCTCACAAAAGACCTCACCAAAGACATACTGGAGGCTGAATCTCTCCTCCAATCTCACAATATACATGTGGATGTAGTAAACAGCACACCTTATTTGTCCAATCCCAATGTCTTCCACTAGGCCCAACTACCAATTTGGTCTCAGGCTCAAGGAGCCTTTCTTAGGTAAGATCCAAACTTAAGGGTCAATATTGCCCTCATCCTTTACAAAACATTTGCTTCACAGTGCCTTCTCTGCCTGCATTTTGCCCCTTGTCGAATTTTTTTTTGTTTTTGCTAGTCTTGGGACTTGACCTCAGAGTGTGAACATTGTTCTTGGGTTGTCTTTAGGCTTTAGCTGTCCCACCGAGCCACAGCACCACTTGCAGCGTTTTCTATGTATGTGGTAATGAGGAATCAAACCTGAGTCTTTTTGCTTGGTAGCCAAGCACTCTACCACGAGGTCAAACACACAGGGCATCTTGCACATATTTTTGACTTGGATCTACTAGGATATTATTAGTTTTCTGTATCCTAATCACTTTTTTCCTGATGATTAGCTTTGCTGTCAAGTGTAAAAAATGCAAGAGGGAAAAACACAGAAGAATTAGTGAAATTAAAAAAAAAGCATTAGACACATTGAAGTGTTCATTCTTTGTAGGAGAAAAGATATTTGGATATGATGATGATGATGATGATGATGATGATGATGATGATGATGATGATGACTTTATAATTACTATGTCAGGGTTGAGAGTTTGGTATAGTGGTAGAGTGCTTGCATAGCATCCATGAAGATCTGGGTTTGATTGCTCAGTATCACATAGATAGAAAATCTAGATGTGGCACTGTGGCTCAATTGGCAGAGGGTAGACTTGAGAAAACCCGAGGACACTGCTCAGGCCCTGAATTCAAGCTCAAAGACTGGCAGAAAGATAAAAGAAAATAAAAATGCTTTTTACGAGCTAATTCACTCACAGCATTTGCTTCTGAAATCTTCGCTTCTGCATCTTGTGAAATAGCCCTTTACCTCAACGTAGAAAAGAAAAACAGATCCATCCCTTGGTCCACTGTGAGGCCACTGGTTGGGCTAAGAGCTAGTCATGCAGCAACACATAAGTTTTATTCTAATACTTTCCAAACTTTGTACTCAAATATGCTACCTACTTACCAACTTAGGTCAGTTATCCTTATGCTATACATTTTCTTCATTACTACAATATTCTTACACTCCTACGTTAATCCTCTTGCACTTCCCCTGACCTCTCTCATTCTTTTTTTCTATCTCTGGACCTCTGCTCGTCTTTCAACCCTTATACTGCACGGATCTACACTTGATGGCTGTTGAGCAATATTGTATATGTAGGTGGTTAATTATTCTCTAGGCTCAGAGGGACTTAAAGACAATATAGATTGGATTGAGAGGCTTATTGTTTTGGGTATAAATCGCTTATCAGTGGTTGTATTAGGCTGGTCTGTAAGTGCACAAAAAGAAAGAGTGATAATACCAATCAAAACTTGTGAACATCTAGTGTCTGCCAGCTACAGAGGTTTAGGTTGGTTATATCTGAAAAACTATAATCGTATTTAGTAGTAATCTTGCTCCCATTTTCAAATGGGCAGAACAAGAAACTCAAGAAAAATGTCAAATCAAGAAACAACATCCCCCACCCAATGTAAAGAGACAATGGTACAGTCACTGGCAAACCTAGAGGAGAGTCTTCCAATTGCAACACAAATGCAATTGATAAACATCATTAATGAAAAATGTGAGAATATAAAGAAAGAGATAATGGAGGAAGCCATACCTGAACAAGAGGAAAGCAAAAACAAGGTGATAAGTGAAAAAGAAGAAGCCATAAAGGAGGCCATAATAAAGGTTTTTCAAAGAAAGATGGATGAATTCATAGAATCCACAAATAAAAAAGTGACCAAACTCCAGCAAATGTCCAAAGAAAATAAAGCTACTGAGCTAACCACTCAAAAGGAAATCAAGGAGATAAAGAAATCCATACATGATCTAAAACAAGGGATGCAAGGCATCAAAAGTGAGCAATCAGTAGCAAGGGAGATGAAAAATAAAGTAGATAGCTTTGATAGCAGGTTAGACATTGCAGAGGAGAGAATTTCCGTGGCTGAAGATAATTTAGGTATTATAAAGAACAGAAAATGAGTCAATCCAAATCTAGGAAATATGAGAGAGCGCTTCAGGAGGTCCAAGATACAATTAGGAAGCCTAATTTAAGGCTAGTTGGTATTGAGGAGGGCGTGGAGAAAGAGGTCAATGGTATTGGAAATATACTTCAGGGAATCATCTCAGAGAATTTCCCAAATATCCAGAAGGGCAGGCCCATCCAGATACGAGAAGCTTTTAGAACCCCAAACAGACCTGACCAGAAAAGAACATCCCACCGCCACATTGTGATCCGAACTGGATCAATAGAAACGAAAGGAAAGATCCTAAAGGTAGCCGGGGAAAAGGCATCAGTAACCTACAAAGGCAAACCAATCAGAATAACCCCAGATTTCTCAGCAGAGACCATGCAAGCACGAAGTGACTGGAAGCATATATGTCATGCCCTTAAATCAAATAACTACCAACCAAGAATACTGTAGCCAGCTAAGCTCTCATTCATAACTGAGGAAAAAATAAAAACATTCCATTCCAGGGAAAAGCTGCAACAATATGTCGAAACAAAACCAACACTACAGAGAATTCTCAAAGATGCTCTATACATAGAAAACCAAAATAAATGCAATATAGGGAAAGAAATGGCACCTAAAGAGCATACCATCTAAGGACCACAAGAACTGTCAAGACACAGGCCCTACTAAAAGCATTTAAAAATGGTAGGAACTAATAAATATCTCTCAATCCTAACTCTCAATATCAATGGACTTAACTCTCCAATTAAACAGCATAGGTTGTCTAGTTGGATCAAAAAGCAAGAGCCATCGTTCTGCTGACTTCAAGAGACACATCTTACCCAAAAACAATCATCTTTTGAAAGTGAGAGGTTGGAATAAACTCTATCAAGCTAACTGCCCCCATAAACAGGCTAGAGTTGCCATCCTCATATCAGATACAATAGACTTCAAACTAAAATTAGTAAGAAAAGACAAAGAAGGTTACTACATACTACTAATGGGATCTTTCCTCCCGGAAGGCATAACAATCCTAAATATTTACACACGCAATCCCGGAACTCCAAACTTCATCAAGCAAACTTTACTTACACTGAAACCATACATAGATCGAAATACAGTGATTGTTGGTGAGTTTAACACACCACTCTCACCTATGGACAGATCAACAAGGCAAAAACTCAACAGAGAAACCTTAGAACTGAACAACAATATAGACCAACTAGATCTAACAGACATCTGCAGAATATTCCACCCAGTAACACCACAATATACGTTTTTCTCAGCAGCACATGGAACATTTTCCAAAATAGACCACATCTTAGGCCATAAAGCAAACCTGGACAGATTCAGAAACACTGAAATTATTCCATGCACACTCTCAGACCATAAAGGCATCAAATTGGAGCTGAACACACATCTCCACCAAAGAAAACCCTGTAACGCATGGAGACTGAAACACACATTGTTGAATCAAAAACAATGGGTAATTGAAGAGACCAGAACAGATATCCAACTGTTTATGAAATTTAACAGTAAGGAGCACACAAATATCAACTCCTTAGGGACACAACAAAGGCAGTACTCAGAGGAAAATTTATAGCGCTGAGTGCCTACAACAGCAAGTTGGAAAAATGGCAAACCAACTAGTTAATGTCTCACCTTATCCTCCTGGAAAAAGAGCAACAAACCAACCCTAAACCCATTAGGAGAAAGCAAATTATTAAAATCAAAGCAGAATTAAATGATTTGGAATAAAATAACTATACAAAGAATCAACAAAACAAGGAGTTGGTTCTTGAAAGAATTAACAAAATTGACAAGCCCTTAGCAAATCTTACCAAAAAAAGAAGAGAGCATATCGAAATAAACAAAATCGCAGATGAAAATGGTAATATCACGACAGAAATTACCAAGATCCAGAATATCATGAGGGAATACTTCTCAAACCTTTACGCCAACAAATTTGAGAATCTAGAAGAAATGGATGAATTCCTAGACAATATTAACATACACACACTGAACCAAGAAGAGCTAACCCAACTCAACAGGCCTATTTCAAGCTCTGAAATAGAAATGGAAATTAGACAACTTCCACTCAAAAAGAGCCCAGGGCCAGATGGATTCACAGCTGACTTCTATAAGGTCTTCAAAGCCGAGCTCACACCAATACTCCTCAAGCTCTTCAACGAAATTGAAAATGAAGGTTCTTTACTAAACTGATTCTGTGAAGCCAGCATATCCCTCATCCCCAAACCAGACAGAGATTCATCAAAGAAAGAGATCTATAGACCCATTTCTTTGATGAACATCGATGCAAAACTTCTCAACAAAATACTGGCCAACCGTCTACAACAACTCATCAAAAAAAATATACACTATGATCAAACTGGATTCATCACAGGGAGGCAAAGCTGGTTCAACATACACAAATCAATTAATATAATTCAACACATCAACAGGAGCAGGGATAAAATCACATGATTGTCTCAATAGATGCGGAAAAGGCATTTGACAAGATCCAAAACCCCTTTATGTTAAAAGATGTGGAGAAACTAGGAATCCATGGAACATTTCTCAATGTAATAAAGGCTGTGTATGAGAAACCCACTGCTAGTATTATACTTAATGGTGAAAATCTAAAGCCATTCCCTCTAAAATCAGGAACAAGACAAGGATGCCCACTCTCTCCACTCCTTTTTAACATAGTACTAGAATTCCTAGGCAGTGCAATAAGGCAAGAAGCAAGCATAAAGGGGATCCAAGTAGGGAAAGAGGAAATAAAACTATCCCTCTTTGCAGATGACATGATTCTGTATTTAAAGAATCCTATAGACTCTAGTCCCAAGCTCCTTGAGCTGATTCAAAGCTTTGGAAGGGTAGCAGGCCATAAAATCAACCCTCACAAATCAACTGCCTTACTTTACGCCAACACTGAGAGGAACGAGGCAATAATCAGGAAAGAAAATCCTTTCACAATAGCCTCAAAGAAAATAAAGAATAATAAAAAAAATAAAAATAATAAAATAATAAAAAATAAAATAAAATAAAAAAAATAAAAAGTAAAAAATAATAAAAAATAAGAATAATAAAAGACCCCGTATAGCAAAAACACTTCTTAGCAGAAAGAACAGCGCTGGAGGAATTTCAATTCCAAACTTTAGGCTCTATTACCGAGCTATAATTCTCAAAACAGCTGGGTACTGGCACAAGAACAGGCCTGAAGTCCAATGGAGTAGAACTGCGGACCCAGATATTAAACCACAGACCTATGGCCACCTAATCTTTGACCAGGGAGCCAAAAAAATAGAATGGAAGAAAGATAGCCTCTTCAACAAGTTGTGCTGGCAGAACTGGTTAAACACCTGCAGAAAACTAAAGTTGGATCCTTCTTTGTCACCTTGCACTAGAATTAACTCCAAATGGATCAAAGACGTGGAGGTAAAAGCTGACACACTGAAAAGTTTACAGGAAGGAATAGGAGATACACTAGGCCTCCTTGGCACAGGTCGAAACTTTCTTAATAAGGACCAAGAATCACAACAAATCAGAGAAAGGCTGGATAAGTGGGACTGCATTAAACTGCAGAGCTTTTGTATGGCAACGGATATAGCTAGTAAACTAATCAGGAAGCCTACAGAGTGGGAGAAGATCTTCACCAACCAAACAACGGACAAAGGCCTCATATCTAAAATATATCAACAACTCAAAAAATTAAATCACTCCAAAACTAACCTCCAAAGTAACACCCATCCCATTAAAAATGGGCCAAAGACTTAAAGAGAGTCTTCTCTGAAGAAGAAATAAAAATGGCCTATAGACACATGAAGAAATGCTCCACATCTCTGGTCATAAAAGAAATGCAAATCAAAACAACTATAAGATTCCACCTCACTCCAGTGAGAATGGCCAGGATCAGGAAAACGAATGACAACAGATGCTGGAGGGGATGTGGCCAGGAGGGATCACTACTACACTGTTGGTGGGAGTGCAAACCCGTTCAACCACTATGGAAAGCAGTGTGGCAGTGCCTCAAAAGGCTAAACATAGAACTCCCCTATGACCCAGCAATTCCACTACTTGGCATTTACCCAACAATCCAGAAACAAGGGCATACTAAACCCACTAGCACAACAATGTTCATTGCAGCACTATTCACCATAGCAAAGATATGGAACCAACCCAGATGTCCCTCAGTTGATGAGTGGATCAACAAGTTGTGGTATTTGTACACAATGGAATTCTATGCTGCTGTCAGAAAGAATGACATCGCCCCATTTGTTAGGAAATGGAAAGACTTAGAACAAATCATATTAAGTGAAGTAAGCCAGACTCAAAGGAACTTAGGCTCAGAGGTTTCCCTCATTCGTCATAATCAGTAGAAACCTTGGGCTCTACTAGCAGAGATTGTCAATAGAGCAAAAGGCCATATATAAGGCCATATAATGTGAAGCTAATTGAAAGGACCTCCAGGATATTGACACAAAAGCCATATAATGAATGATTGTTGTCCTTAATGTACTATGTTGTCTCTCATCTCGCTTGCTGTCCCTTGGTTATCCCATATTGGTATAGTATCTCACTTTGTTATCTGATATATTGAATTTATTTGTATTTGGATATTTGAAATTTGATAGGGAAGGGGGGAAAACCAAGACGGGTGGGGGGTGTGGGTTTGGAGGGAAATGGGTACCAAGACATGTGAAAGGGTATCAATGTATGTGACTTAATGCACCTTCTATCTGGCAAATATCATCTAACCCTTTTACTAATTACAATAAAAAAATTAAAAAAAAAGAAAGTTTTAGTGTGTGGGGAGGATGATGGGGTCAAATACATTACTTCTTAGAAATTTACCTCATCTGGTTGCCCTGGATTTTCCTGGCCTTCTTCTTAGAGAAAATTCTGTTATACTGGATTTGTGGCTTGGCAATGATCTAGCATGTACATCTTCGAGTAAGACATCCACAACTTCCATGCCTGAGACTCGAGTTTCCTGACCTTTGGCAACAGCACAGCAACATCTTTCTTCCTCCTGAGCCACAGGCCAAGTGAGCTGGCTTGAGCTGGTTGTTAGTTACAGTGGCTTGGTTACCAGGGTTCCATATTCTTTTCCATTGTGAGGGAGGCAGTGTCACCTTTCAGGGCCCAATGACCAAAGATCCTTGCTCACAAAAGACCTCACCAAAGACGTACTGGAGGCTGAATCTCTCCTCCAATCTCACAATATACATGTGGATGTAGTATACAGCACACCTTATTTGTCCAATCCCAATGTCTTCCACTAGGCCCAACTACCAGTCTGGTCTCAGGCTCAAGGAGCCTTTCTTAGGTAAAATCCAAACTTAAGGGTCAATATTGCCCTCATCCTTTACAAAACATTTGCTTCACAGTGCCTTCTCTGCCTGCATTTTGCCCCTTGTCGAATTTTTTTTTGTTTTTGCTAGTCTTGGGACTTGACCTCAGAGTGTGAACATTGTTCTTGGGCTTTCTTTAGGCTTTAGCTGTCCCACCGAGCCACAGCACCACTTGCAGCGTTTTCTATGTATGTGGTAATGAGGAATCAAACCTTAGGCTTACTGCTTGGTAGCCAAGGACTCTACCACTAGGTCAAACACACAGGGCATCTTGCACATATTTTTGACATCAATCTACTAGGATATTATTAGGTTTCTGTATCCTAATCAATTTTTTCCTGATGATTAGCTTTGCTGTCATGTGTAAAAAATGCAAGAGGGAAAACACAGAAGAATTAGTGAAATTAAAAAAAAAGCATTAGACACAGTTAAGTGTTCATTCTTTGTAGGAGAAAGGATATTTGGATATGATGATGATGATGATGATGATGACTTTATAATTACTATGTCAGGGTTGAGAGTTTGGCATAGTGGTAGAGTGCTTGCCTAGCATCCATGAAGATTTGGGTTTGATTGCTCAGAATCACATAGATAGAAAATCTAGATGTGGCACTGTGGCTCAAGTGGCAGAGGGCTAGACTTGAGAAAACCCGAGGACAGTGCTCAGGCCCTGAATTCAAGCCCCAAGACTGGCAGAAAGATAAAAGAATATAAAAATGCTTTTTACGAGCTAATTCACTCACAGCATTTGCTTCTGAAATCTTCGCTTCTGCATCTTGTGAAATAGCCCTTTCCCTCAACGTAGACAAGAAAAACAGATCCATCCCTTGGTCCACTGTGAGGCCACTGGTTGGGCTAAGAGCTAGTCGTGCAGCAACACATAAGTTTTATTCTAATACTTTCCAAACTTTGTACTCAAATATGCTACCTACTTACCAACTTAGGTCAGTTATCCTTATGCTATACATTTTCTTCATTACTACAATATTCTTACACTCCTACGTCAATCCTCTTGGACCTCCCCTGACCTCTCTCATTCTTTTTTTCTATCTCTGGACCTCTGCTCGTCGTTCAACCCTTATACTGCACGGATCTACACTTGATGGCTGTTGAGCAATATTGTATATGTAGGTGGTTAATTATTCTCTAGGCTCAGAGGGACTTAAAGACAATAGAGATTGGATTGAGAGGCTTATAGTGTTGGGTATAAATCGCTTATCAGTGGTTGTATTAGGCTGGTCTGTAAGTGCACAAAAAGAAAGAGTGATAATACCAATCAAAACTTGTGAACACCTAGTGTCTGCCAGCTACAGAGTTCTAGGTTGGTTATATCTGAAAAACTATAATCGTATTTAGTAGTAATCTTGCTCCCATTTTCAAATGGGCAGAACAAGAAACTCAAGAAAAATGTCAAATCAAGAAACAACATCCCCCACCCAATGTAAACAGACAATGGAACAGTCACTGGCAAACCTAGAGGAGAGTCTTCCAATTGCAACACAAATGCAATTGATAAACATCATTAATGAAAAATGTGAAAATATAAAGAAAGAGATAATGGAGGAAGCCATACCTGAACAAGAGGAAAGCAAAAACAAGGTGATAAGTGAAAAAGAAGAAGCCATAAAGGAGGCCATAATAAAGGTTTTTCAAAGAAAGATGGATGAATTCATAGAATCCACAAATAAAAAAGTGACCAAACTCCAGCAAATGTCCAAAGAAAATAAAGCTACTGAGCTAACCACTCAAAAGGAAATCAAGGAGATAAAGAAATCCATACATGATCTAAAACAAGGGATGCCAGGCATCAAAAGTGAGCAATTAGAAGCAAGGGAGATGAAAAATAAAGTAGAGAGCTTTGATAGCAGGTTAGACATTGCAGAGGAGAGAATTTCCGTGGCTGAAGATAATTTAGGTATTATAAAGAACAGAAAATGAGTCAATCCAAATCTAGGAAATATGAGAGAGCGCTTCAGGAGGTCCAAGATACAATTAGGAAGCCTAATTGAAGTCTAGTTGGTATTGAGGAGGGCGTGGAGAAAGAGGTCAATGGTATTGGAAATATACTTCAGGGAATCATCTCAGAGAATTTCCCAAATATCCAGAAGGGCAGGCCCATCCAGATACAAGAAGCTTTTAGAACCCCAAACAGACCTGACCAGAAAAGAACATCCCACCGCCACATTGTGATCCGAACTGGATCAATAGAAACGAAAGGAAAGATCCTAAAGGTAGCCAGGGAAAAGGGATCAGTAACCTACAAAGGCAAACCAATCAGAATAACCCCAGATTTCTCAGCAGAGACCATGCAAGCATGAAGTGACTGGAAGCATATATGTCATGCCCTTAAATCAAATAACTACCAACCAAGAATACTGTAGCCAGCTAAGTTCTCATTCATAACTGAGGGAAAAATAAAAACATTCCATTCCAGGGAAAAGCTGCAACAATATGTCGAAACAAAACCAACACTACAGAGAATTCTCAAAGATGCTCTATACATAGAAAACCAAAATAAATGCAATATAGGGAAAGAAATGGCACCTAAACAGCATACCATCTAAGGACCACAAGAACTGTCAAGACACAGGCCCTACTAAAAGCTTTTAAAAATGGTAGGAACTAATAAATATCTCTCAATCCTAACTCTCAATATCAATGGACTTAACTCTCCAATTAAACGGCATAGGTTGTGTAGTTGGATCAAAAAGCAAGAGCCATCGTTCTGCTGATTTCAAGAGACACATCTTACCCAAAAACAATCATCTTTTGAAAGTGAGAGGTTGGAATAAACTCTATCAAGCTAACTGCCCCCATAAACAGGCTAGAGTTGCCATCCTCATATCAGATACAGTAGACTTTAAACTAAAGTTAGTAAGAAAAGACAAAGAAGGTTACTACATACTACTAATGGGATCTTTCCTCCCGGAAGACATAACAATCCTAAATATTTACACACGCAATCCCGGAGCTCCAAACTTCATCAAGCAAACTTTACTTACACTGAAACCATACATAGATCGAAATACAGTGATTGTTGGTGAGTTTAACACACCACTCTCACCTATGGACAGATCAACAAGGCAAAAACTCAACAGAGAAACCTTAGAACTGAACAACTATATAGACCAACTAGATCTAACAGACATCTGCAGAATATTCCACCCAGTAACACCACAATATACGTTTTTCTCAGCAGCACATGGAACATTTTCCAAAATAGACCACATCTTAGGCCATAAAGCAAACCTGGACAGATTCAGAAACACTGAAATTATTCCATGCACACTCTCAGACCATAAAGGCATCAAATTGGAGCTGAACACACATCTCCACCAAAGAAAACCCTGTAACTCATGGAGACTGAACCACACATTGTTGAATCAAAAACAATGGGTAATCGAAGAGACCAGAACAGATATCCAACTGTTTATGAAATTTAACAGTAAGGAGCACACAAATATCAACTCCTTAGGGACACAACAAAGGCAGTACTCAGAGGAAAATTTATAGCGCTGAGTGCCTACAACAGCAAGTTGGAAAAATGGCAAACCAACTAGTTAATATCTCACCTTATCCTCCTGGAAAAAGAGCAGCAAACCAACCCTAAACCCATTAGGAGAAAGCAAATTATTAAAATCAAAGCAGAATTAAATGATTTGGAATTAAATAACTATAGAAAGAATCAACAAAACAAGGAGTTGGTTCTTGAAAGAATTAACAAAATTGACAAGCCCTTAGCAAATCTTACCAAAAAAAGAAGAGAGCATATCGAAATAAACAAAATCGCAGATGAAAATGGTAATATCACGACAGAAATTACCAAGATCCAGAATATCATGAGGGAATACTTCTCAAACCTTTACGCCAACAAATTTGAGAATCTAGAAGAAATGGATGAATTCCTAGACAATATTAACATACACACACTGAACCAAGAAGAGCTAACCCAACTCACCAGGCCTATTTCAAGCTCTGAAATAGAAATGGAAATTAGACAACTTCCACTTAAAAAGAGCCCAGGGCCAGATGGATTCACAGCTGACTTCTATAAGGTCTTCAAAGCCGAGCTCACACCAATACTCCTCAAGCTCTTCAACGAAATTGAAAATGAAGGTTCTTTACTAAACTGATTCTGTGAAGCCAGCATATCCCTCATCCCCAAACCAGACAGAGATTCATCAAAGAAAGAGATCTATAGACCCATTTCTTTGATGAACATCGATGCAAAACTTCTCAACAAAATACTGGCCAACCGTCTACAACAACTCATCAAAAAAAATATACACTATGATCAAACTGGATTCATCACAGGGAGGCAAAGCTGGTTCAACATACACAAATCAATTAATATAATTCAACACATCAACAGGAGCAGGGATAAAATCACATGATTGTCTCAATAGATGCGGAAAAGGCATTTGACAAGATCCAAAACCCCTTTATGTTAAAAGATGTGGAGAAACTAGGAATCCATGGAACATTTCTCAATGTAATAAAGGCTGTGTATGAGAAACCCACTGCTAGTATTATACTTAATGGTGAAAATCTAAAGCCATTCCCTATAAAATCAGGAACGAGACAAGGATGCCCACTCTCTCCACTCCTTTTTAACATAGTACTAGAATTCCTAGGCAGTGCAATAAGGCAAGAAGCAAGCATAAAGGGGATCCAAGTAGGGAAAGAGGAAATAAAACTATCCCTCTTTGCAGATGACATGATTCTGTATTTAAAGAATCCTATAGACTCTAGTCCCAAGCTCCTTGAGCTGATTCAAAGCTTTGGAAGGGTAGCAGGCCATAAAATCAACCCTCACAAATCAACTGCCTTACTTTACGCCAACACTGAGAGGAACGAGGCAATAATCAGGAAAGAAAATCCTTTCACAATAGCCTCAAAGAAAATAAAGAATAATAAAAAAATAATAAAATAATAAAAAATAAAATAAAAAATAAAAAGTAAAAAATAATTAAAAAAAAAGAATAATAAAAGACCCCGTATAGCAAAAACACTTCTTAGCAGAAAGAACAGCGCTGGAGGAATTTCAATTCCAAACTTAAGGCTCTATTACCGAGCTATAATTCTCAAAACAGCTGGGTACTGGCACAAGAACAGGCCTGAAGTCCAATGGAGTAGAACTGCGGACCCAGATATTAAACCACAGACCTATGGCCACCTAATCTTTGACCAGGGAGCCAAAAAAATAGAATGGAAGAAAGATAGCCTCTTCAACAAGTTGTGCTGGCAGAACTGGTTAAACACCTGCAGAAAACTAAAGTTGGATCCTTCTTTGTCACCTTGCACTAGAATTAACTCCAAATGGATCAAAGACGTGGAGGTAAAAGCTGACACACTGAAAAGTTTACAGGAAGGAATGGGAGATACACTAGGCCTCCTTGGCACAGGTCGAAACTTTCTTAATAAGGACCAAGAATCACAACAAATCAGAGAAAGGCTGGATAAGTGGGACTGCATTAAACTGCAGAGCTTTTGTATGGCAACGGATATAGCTAGTAAACTAATCAGGAAGCCTACAGAGTGGGAGAAGATCTTCACCAACCAAACAACGGACAAAGGCCTCATATCTAAAATATATCAACAACTCAAAAAATTGAATCACTCCAAAACTAACCTCCAAAGTAACACCCATCCCATTAAAAATGGGCCAAAGACTTAAAGAGAGTCTTCTCTGAAGAAGAAATAAAAATGGCCTATAGACACATGAAGAAATGCTCCACATCTCTGGTCATAAAAGAAATGCAAATCAAAACAACTATAAGATTCCACCTCACTCCAGTGAGAATGGCCAGGATCAGGAAAACGAATGACAACAGATGCTGGAGGGGTTGTGGCCAGGAGGGATCACTACTACACTGTTGGTGGGAGTGAAAACTCGTTCAACCACTATGGAAAGCAGTGTGGCAGTGCCTCAAAAGGCTAAACATAGAACTCCCCTATGACCCAGCAATTCCACTACGTGGCATTTACCCAACAATCCAGAAACAAGGGCATACTAAACCCACTAGCACAACAATGTTCATTGCAGCACTATTCACCATAGCAAAGATATGGAACCAACCCAGATGTCCCTCAGTTGATGAGTGGATCAACAAGTTTTGGTATTTGTACACAATGGAATTCTATGCTGCTGTCAGAAAGAATGACATCGCCCCATTTGTTAGGAAATGGAAAGACTTAGAACAAATCATATTAAGTGAAGTAAGCCAGACTCAAAGGAACTTAGGCTCAGAGGTTTCCCTCATTCGTCATAATCAGTAGAAACCTTGGGCTCTACTAGCAGAGATTGTCAATAGAGCAAAAGGCCATATATAAGGCCATATAATGTGAAGCTAATTGAAAGGACCTCCAGGATATTGACACAAAAGCCATATAATGAATGATTGTTGTCCTTAATGTACTATGTTGTCTCTCATCTCGCTTGCTGTCCCTTGGTTATCCCATATTGGTATAGTATCTCACTTTGTTATCTGATATATTGAATTTATTTGTATTTGGATATTTGAAATTTGATAGGGAAGGGGGGAAAACCAAGACGGGTGGGGGGTGTGGGTTTGGAGGGAAATGGGTACCAAGACATGTGAAAGGGTATCAATGTATGTGACTTAATGCACCTTCTATCTGGCAAATATCATCTAACCCTTTTACTAATTACAATAAAAAAATTAAAAAAAAAGAAAGTTTTAGTGTGTGGGGAGGATGATGGGGTCAAATACATTTCTTCTTAGAAATTTACCTCATCTGGTTGCCCTGGATTTTCCTGGCCTTCTTCTTACAGAAAGTTCTGTTATACTGGATTTGTGGCTTGGCAATGATCTAGCATGTACATCTTCGAGTAAGACATCCACAACTTCCATGCCTGAGACTCGAGTTTCCTGACCTTTGGCAACAGCACAGCAACATCTTTCTTCCTCCTGAGCCACAGGCCAAGTGAGCTGGCTTGAGCTGGTTGTTAGTTACAGTGGCTTGGTTACCAGGGTTCCATATTCTGTTCCATTGTGAGGGAGGCAGGGTCACCTTTCAGGGCCCAATGACCAAAGATCCTTGCTCACAAAAGACCTCACCAAAGACATACTGGAGGCTGAATCTCTCCTCCAATCTCACAATATACATGTGGATGTAGTATACAGCACACCTTATTTGTCCAATCCCAATGTCTTCCACTAGGCCCAACTACCAGTCTGGTCTCAGGCTCAAGGTGCCTTTCTTAGGTAAAATCCAAACTTAAGGGTCAATATTGCCCTCATCCTTTACAAAACATTTGCTTCACAGTGCCTTCTCTGCCTGCATTTTGCCCCTTGTCGAATTTTTTTTTGTTTTTGCTAGTCTTGGGACTTGACCTCAGAGTGTGAACATTGTTCTTGGGCTTTCTTTAGGCTTTAGCTGTCCCACCGAGCCACAGCACCACTTGCAGCGTTTTCTATATATGTGGTAATGAGGAATCAAACCTTAGGCTTACTGCTTGGTAGCCAAGGACTCTACTACTAGGTCAAACACACAGGGCATCTTGCACATATTTTTGACATCAATCTACTAGGATATTATTAGGTTTCTGTATCCTAATCAATTTTTTCCTGATGATTAGCTTTGCTGTCATGTGTAAAAAATGCAAGAGGGAAAAACACAGAAGAATTAGTGAAATTAAAAAAAAAGCATTAGACACAGTTAAGTGTTCATTCTTTGTAGGAGAAAGGATATTTGGATATGATGATGATGATGATGATGATGACTTTATAATTACTATGTCAGGGTTGAGAGTTTGGCATAGTGGTAGAGTGCTTGCCTAGCATCCATGAAGATTTGGGTTTGATTGCTCAGAATCACATAGATAGAAAATCTAGATGTGGCACTGTGGCTCAAGTGGCAGAGGGCTAGACTTGAGAAAACCCGAGGACAGTGCTCAGGCCCTGAATTCAAGCCCCAAGACTGGCAGAAAGATAAAAGAATATAAAAATGCTTTTTACGAGCTAATTCACTCACAGCATTTGCTTCTGAAATCTTCGCTTCTGCATCTTGTGAAATAGCCCTTTCCCTCAACGTAGACAAGAAAAACAGATCCATCCCTTGGTCCACTGTGAGGCCACTGGTTGGGCTAAGAGCTAGTCGTGCAGCAACACATAAGTTTTATTCTAATACTTTCCAAACTTTGTACTCAAATATGCTACCTACTTACCAACTTAGGTCAGTTATCCTTATGCTATACATTTTCTTCATTACTACAATATTCTTACACTCCTACGTCAATCCTCTTGGACCTCCCCTGACCTCTCTCATTCTTTTTTTCTATCTCTGGACCTCTGCTCGTCTTTCAACCCTTATACTGCACGGATCTACACTTGATGGCTGTTGAGCAATATTGTATATGTAGGTGGTTAATTATTCTCTAGGCTCAGAGGGACTTAAAGACAACAGAGATTGGATTGAGAGGCTTATTGTGTTGGGTATAAATCGCTTATCAGTGGTTGTATTAGGCTGGTCTGTAAGTGCACAAAAAGAAAGAGTGATAATACCAATCAAAACTTGTGAACATCTAGTATCTGCCAGCTACAGAGTTCTAGGTTGGTTATATCTGAAAAACTATAATCGTATTTAGTAGTAATCTTGCTCCCATTTTCAAATGGGCAGAACAAGAAACTCAAGAAAAATGTCAAATCAAGAAACAACATCCCCCACCCAATGTAAACAGACAATGGAACAGTCACTGGCAAACCTAGAGGAGAGTCTTCCAATTGCAACACAAATGCAATTGATAAACATCATTAATGAAAAATGTGAAAATATAAAGAAAGAGATAATGGAGGAAGCCATACCTGAACAAGAGGAAAGCAAAAAAAAGGTGATAAGTGAAAAAGAAGAAGCCATAAAGGAGGCCATAATAAAGGTTTTTCAAAGAAAGATGGATGAATTCATAGAATCCACAAATAAAAAAGTGACCAAACTCCAGCAAATGTCCAAAGAAAATAAAGCTACTGAGCTAACCACTCAAAAGGAAATCAAGGAGATAAAGAAATCCATACATGATCTAAAACAAGGGATGCCAGGCATCAAAAGTGAGCAATTAGAAGCAAGGGAGATGAAAAATAAAGTAGAGAGCTTTGATAGCAGGTTAGACATTGCAGAGGAGAGAATTTCCGTGGCTGAAGATAATTTAGGTATTATAAAGAACAGAAAATGAGTCAATCCAAATCTAGGAAATATGAGAGAGCGCTTCAGGAGGTCCAAGATACAATTAGGAAGCCTAATTTAAGTCTAGTTGGTATTGAGGAGGGCGTGGAGAAAGAGGTCAATGGTATTGGAAATATACTTCAGGGAATCATCTCAGAGAATTTCCCAAATATCCAGAATGGCAGGCCCATCCAGATACGAGAAGCTTTTAGAACCCCAAACAGACCTGACCAGAAAAGAACATCCCACCGCCACATTGTGATCCGAACTGGATCAATAGAAACGAAAGGAAAGATCCTAAAGGTAGCCAGGGAAAAGGGATCAGTAACCTACAAAGGCAAACCAATCAGAATAACCCCAGATTTCTCAGCAGAGACCATGCAAGCATGAAGTGACTGGAAGCATATATGTCATGCCCTTAAATCAAATAACTACCAACCAAGAATACTGTAGCCAGCTAAGCTCTCATTCATAACTGAGAGAAAAATAAAAACATTCCATTCCAGGGAAAAGCTGCAACAATATGTCGAAACAAAACCAATACTACAGAGAATTCTCAAAGATGCTCTATACATAGAAAACCAAAATAAATGCAATATAGGGAAAGAAATGGCACCTAAACAGCATACCATCTAAGGACCACAAGAACTGTCAAGACACAGGCCCTACTAAAAGCTTTTAAAAATGGTAGGAACTAATAAATATCTCTCAATGCTAACTCTCAATATCAATGGACTTAACTCTCCAATTAAACGGCATAGGTTGTCTAGTTGGATCAAAAAGCAAGAGCCATCGTTCTGCTGACTTCAAGAGACACATCTTACCCAAAAACAATCATCTTTTGAAAGTGAGAGGTTGGAATAAACTCTATCAAGCTAACTGCCCCCATAAACAGGCTAGAGTTGCCATCCTCATATCAGATACAGTAGACTTCAAACTAAAATTAGTAAGAAAAGACAAAGAAGGTTACTACATACTACTAATGGGATCTTTCCTCCCGGAAGACATAACAATCCGAAATATTTACACACGCAATCCCGGAGCTCCAAACTTCATCAAGCAAACTTTACTTACACTGAAACCATACATAGATCGAAATACAGTGATTGTTGGTGAGTTTAACACACCACTCTCACCTATGGACAGATCAACAAGGCAAAAACTCAACAGAGAAACCTTAGAACTGAACAACTATATAGACCAACTAGATCTAACAGACATCTGCAGAATATTCCACCCAGTAACACCACAATATACGTTTTTCTCAGCAGCACATGGAACATTTTCCAAAATAGACCACATCTTAGGCCATAAAGCAAACCTGGACAGATTCAGAAACACTGAAATTATTCCATGCACACTCTCAGACCATAAAGGCATCAAATTGGAGCTGAACACACATCTCCACCAAAGAAAACCCTGTAACTCATGGAGACTGAACCACACATTGTTGAATCAAAAACAATGGGTAATCGAAGAGACCAGAACAGATATCCAACTGTTTATGAAATTTAACAGTAAGGAGCACACAAATATCAACTCCTTAGGGACACAACAAAGGCAGTACTCAGAGGAAAATTTATAGCGCTGAGTGCCTACAACAGCAAGTTGGAAAAATGGCAAACCAACTAGTTAATGTCTCACCTTATCCTCCTGGAAAAAGAGCAACAAACCAACCCTAAACCCATTAGGAGAAAGCAAATTATTAAAATCAAAGCAGAATTAAATGATTTGGAATAAAATAACTATAGAAAGAATCAACAAAACAAGGAGTTGGTTCTTGAAAGAATTAACAAAATTGACAAGCCCTTAGCAAATCTTACCAAAAAAAGAAGAGAGCATATCGAAATAAACAAAATCGCAGATGAAAATGGTAATATCACGACAGAAATTACCAAGATCCAGAATATCATGAGGGAATACTTCTCAAACCTTTACGCCAACAAATTTGAGAATCTAGAAGAAATGGATGAATTCCTAGACAATATTAACATACACACACTGAACCAAGAAGAGCTAACCCAACTCAACAGGCCTATTTCAAGCTCTGAAATAGAAATGGAAATTAGACAACTTCCACTCAAAAAGAGCCCAGGGCCAGATGGATTCACAGCTGACTTCTATAAGGTCTTCAAAGCCGAGCTCACACCAATACTCCTCAAGCTCTTCAACGAAATTGAAAATGAAGGTTCTTTACTAAACTGATTCTGTGAAGCCAGCATATCCCTCATCCCCAAACCAGACAGAGATTCATCAAAGAAAGAGATCTAAGATCTCCTTTCTTTGATGAACATCGATGCAAAACTTCTCAACAAAATACTGGCCAACCGTCTACAACAACTCATCAAAAAAAATATACACTATGATCAAACTGGATTCATCACAGGGAGGCAAAGCTGGTTCAACATACACAAATCAATTAATATAATTCAACACATCAACAGGAGCAGGGATAAAATCACATGATTGTCTCAATAGATGCGGAAAAGGCATTTGACAAGATCCAAAACCCCTTTATGTTAAAAGATGTGGAGAAACTAGGAATCCATGGAACATTTCTCAATGTAATAAAGGCTGTGTATGAGAAACCCACTGCTAGTATTATACTTAATGGTGAAAATCTAAAGCCATTCCCTCTAAAATCAGGAACGAGACAAGGATGCCCACTCTCTCCACTCCTATTTAACATAGTACTAGAATTCCTAGGCAGTGCAATAAGGCAAGAAGCAAGCATAAAGGGGATCCAAGTAGGGAAAGAGGAAATAAAACTATCCCTCTTTGCAGATGACATGATTCTGTATTTAAAGAATCCTATAGACTCTACTCCCAAGCTCCTTGAGCTGATTCAAAGCTTTGGAAGGGTAGCAGGCCATAAAATCAACCCTCACAAATCAACTGCCTTACTTTACGCCAACACTGAGAGGAACGAGGCAATAATCAGGAAAGAAAATCCTTTCACAATAGCCTCAAAGAAAATAAAGAATAATAAAAAAAAATAAAAATAATAAAATAATAAAAAATAAAATAAAATAAAAATAATAAAAAGTAAAAAATAATAAAAAAAAAGAATAATAAAAGACCCCGTATAGCAAAAACACTTCTTAGCAGAAAGAACAGCGCTGGAGGAATTTCAATTCCAAACTTAAGGCTCTATTACCGAGCTATAATTCTCAAAACAGCTGGGTACTGGCACAAGAACAGGCCTGAAGTCCAATGGAGTAGAACTGCGGACCCAGATATTGAACCACAGACCTATGGCCACCTAATCTTTGACCAGGGAGCCAAAAAAATAGAATGGAAGAAAGATAGCCTCTTCAACAAGTTGTGCTGGCAGAACTGGTTAAACACCTGCAGAAAACTAAAGTTGGATCCTTCTTTGTCACCTTGCACTAGAATTAACTCCAAATGGATCAAAGACGTGGAGGTAAAAGCTGACACACTGAAAAGTTTACAGGAAGGAATAGGAGATACACTAGGCCTCCTTGGCACAGGTCGAAACTTTCTTAATAAGGACCAAGAATCACAACAAATCAGAGAAAGGCTGGATAAGTGGGACTGCATTAAACTGCAGAGCTTTTGTATGGCAACGGATATAGCTAGTAAACTAATCAGGAAGCCTACAGAGTGGGAGAAGATCTTCATCAACCAAACAACGGACAAAGGCCTCATATCTAAAATATATCAACAACTCAAAAAATTAAATCACTCCAAAACTAACCTCCAAAGTAACACCCATCCCATTAAAAATGGGCCAAAGACTTAAAGAGAGTCTTCTCTGAAGAAGAAATAAAAATGGCCTATAGACACATGAAGAAATGCTCCACATCTCTGGTCATAAAAGAAATGCAAATCAAAACAACTATAAGATTCCACCTCACTCCAGTGAGAATGGCCAGGATCAGGAAAACGAATGACAACAGATGCTGGAGGGGATGTGGCCAGGAGGGATCACTACTACACTGTTGGTGGGAGTGCAAACCCGTTCAACCACTATGGAAAGCAGTGTGGCAGTGCCTCAAAAGGCTAAACATAGAACTCCCCTATGACCCAGCAATTCCACTACTTGGCATTTACCCAACAATCCAGAAACAAGGGCATACTAAACCCACTAGCACAACAATGTTCATTGCAGCACTATTCACCATAGCAAAGATATGGAACCAACCCAGATGTCCCTCAGTTGATGAGTGGATCAACAAGTTGTGGTATTTGTACACAATGGAATTCTATGCTGCTGTCAGAAAGAATGACATCGCCCCATTTGTTAGGAAATGGAAAGACTTAGAACAAATCATATTAAGTGAAGTAAGCCAGACTCAAAGGAACTTAGGCTCAGAGGTTTCCCTCATTCGTCATAATCAGTAGAAACCTTGGGCTCTACTAGCAGAGATTGTCAATAGAGCAAAAGGCCATATATAAGGCCATATAATGTGAAGCTAATTGAAAGGACCTCCAGGATATTGACACAAAAGCCATATAATGAATGATTGTTGTCCTTAATGTACTATGTTGTCTCTCATCTCGCTTGCTGTCCCTTGGTTATCCCATATTGGTATAGTATCTCACTTTGTTATCTGATATATTGAATTTATTTGTATTTGGATATTTGAAATTTGATAGGGAAGGGGGGAAAACCAAGACGGGTGGGGGGTGTGGGTTTGGAGGGAAATGGGTACCAAGACATGTGAAAGGGTATCAATGTATGTGACTTAATGCACCTTCTATCTGGCAAATATCATCTAACCCTTTTACTAATTACAATAAAAAAATTAAAAAAAAAGAAAGTTTTAGTGTGTGGGGAGGATGATGGGGTCAAATACATTTCTTCTTAGAAATTTACCTCATCTGGTTGCCCTGGATTTTCCTGGCCTTCTTCTTACAGAAAGTTCTGTTATACTGGATTTGTGGCTTGGCAATGATCTAGCATGTACATCTTCGAGTAAGACATCCACAACTTCCATGCCTGAGACTCGAGTTTCCTGACCTTTGGCAACAGCACAGCAACATCTTTCTTCCTCCTGAGCCACAGGCCAAGTGAGCTGGCTTGAGCTGGTTGTTAGTTACAGTGGCTTGGTTACCAGGGTTCCATATTCTGTTCCATTGTGAGGGAGGCAGGGTCACCTTTCAGGGCCCAATGACCAAAGATCCTTGCTCACAAAAGACCTCACCAAAGACATACTGGAGGCTGAATCTCTCCTCCAATCTCACAATATACATGTGGATGTAGTATACAGCACACCTTATTTGTCCAATCCCAATGTCTTCCACTAGGCCCAACTACCAGTCTGGTCTCAGGCTCAAGGAGCCTTTCTTAGGTAAAATCCAAACTTAAGGGTCAATATTGCCCTCATCCTTTACAAAACATTTGCTTCACAGTGCCTTCTCTGCCTGCATTTTGCCCCTTGTCGAATTTTTTTTTGTTTTTGCTAGTCTTGGGACTTGACCTCAGAGTGTGAACATTGTTCTTGGGCTTTCTTTAGGCTTTAGCTGTCCCACCGAGCCACAGCACCACTTGCAGCGTTTTCTATGTATGTGGTAATGAGGAATCAAACCTTAGGCTTACTGCTTGGTAGCCAAGGACTCTACCACTAGGTCAAACACACAGGGCATCTTGCACATATTTTTGACATCAATCTACTAGGATATTATTAGGTTTCTGTATCCTAATCAATTTTTTCCTGATGATTAGCTTTGCTGTCATGTGTAAAAAAAGCAAGAGGGAAAAACACAGAAGAATTAGTGAAATTAAAAAAAAAAGCATTAGACACAGTTAAGTGTTCATTCTTTGTAGGAGAAAGGATATTTGGATATGATGATGATGATGATGATGACTTTATAATTACTATGTCAGGGTTGAGAGTTTGGCATAGTGGTAGAGTGCTTGCCTAGCATCCATGAAGATTTGGGTTTGATTGCTCAGAATCACATAGATAGAAAATCTAGATGTGGCACTGTGGCTCAAGTGGCAGAGGGCTAGACTTGAGAAAACCCGAGGACAGTGCTCAGGCCCTGAATTCAAGCCCCAAGACTGGCAGAAAGATAAAAGAATATAAAAATGCTTTTTACGAGCTAATTCACTCACAGCATTTGCTTCTGAAATCTTCGCTTCTGCATCTTGTGAAATAGCCCTTTCCCTCAACGTAGACAAGAAAAACAGATCCATCCCTTGGTCCACTGTGAGGCCACTGGTTGGGCTAAGAGCTAGTCGTGCAGCAACACATAAGTTTTATTCTAATACTTTCCAAACTTTGTACTCAAATATGCTACCTACTTACCAACTTAGGTCAGTTATCCTTATGCTATACATTTTCTTCATTACTACAATATTCTTACACTCCTACGTCAATCCTCTTGGACCTCCCCTGACCTCTCTCATTCTTTTTTTCTATCTCTGGACCTCTGCTCGTCTTTCAACCCTTATACTGCACGGATCTACACTTGATGGCTGTTGAGCAATATTGTATATGTAGGTGGTTAATTATTCTCTAGGCTCAGAGGGACTTAAAGACAATAGAGATTGGATTGAGAGGCTTATTGTGTTGGGTATAAATCGCTTATCAGTGGTTGTATTAGGCTGGTCTGTAAGTGCACAAAAAGAAAGAGTGATAATACCAATCAAAACTTGTGAACATCTAGTATCTGCCAGCTACAGAGGTCTAGGTTGGTTATATCTGAAAAACTATAATCGTATTTAGTAGTAATCTTGCTCCCATTTTCAAATGGGCAGAACAAGAAACTCAAGAAAAATGTCAAATCAAGAAACAACATCCCCCACCCAATGTAAACAGACAATGGAACAGTCACTGGCAAACCTAGAGGAGAGTCTTCCAATTGCAACACAAATGCAATTGATAAACATCATTAATGAAAAATGTGAAAATATAAAGAAAGAGATAATGGAGGAAGCCATACCTGAACAAGAGGAAAGCAAAAACAAGGTGATAAGTGAAAAAGAAGAAGCCATAAAGGAGGCCATAATAAAGGTTTTTCAAAGAAAGATGGATGAATTCATAGAATCCACAAATAAAAAAGTGACCAAACTCCAGCAAATGTCCAAAGAAAATAAAGCTACTGAGCTAACCACTCAAAAGGAAATCAAGGAGATAAAGAAATCCATACATGATCTAAAACAAGGGATGCCAGGCATCAAAAGTGAGCAATTAGAAGCAAGGGAGATGAAAAATAAAGTAGAGAGCTTTGATAGCAGGTTAGACATTGCAGAGGAGAGAATTTCCGTGGCTGAAGATAATTTAGGTATTATAAAGAACAGAAAATGAGTCAATCCAAATCTAGGAAATATGAGAGAGCGCTTCAGGAGGTCCAAGATACAATTAGGAAGCCTAATTTAAGGCTAGTTGGTATTGAGGAGGGCGTGGAGAAAGAGGTCAATGGTATTGGAAATATACTTCAGGGAATCATCTCAGAGAATTTCCCAAATATCCAGAATGGCAGGCCCATCCAGATACGAGAAGCTTTTAGAACCCCAAACAGACCTGACCAGAAAAGAACATCCCACCGCCACATTGTGATCCGAACTGGATCAATAGAAACGAAAGGAAAGATCCTAAAGGTAGCCAGGGAAAAGGGATCAGTAACCTACAAAGGCAAACCAATCAGAATAACCCCAGATTTCTCAGCAGAGACCATGCAAGCATGAAGTGACTGGAAGCATATATGTCATGCCCTTAAATCAAATAACTACCAACCAAGAATACTGTAGCCAGCTAAGCTCTCATTCATAACTGAGAGAAAAATAAAAACATTCCATTCCAGGGAAAAGCTGCAACAATATGTCGAAACAAAACCAATACTACAGAGAATTCTCAAAGATGCTCTATACATAGAAAACCAAAATAAATGCAATATAGGGAAAGAAATGGCACCTAAACAGCATACCATCTAAGGACCACAAGAACTGTCAAGACACAGGCCCTACTAAAAGCTTTTAAAAATGGTAGGAACTAATAAATATCTCTCAATCCTAACTCTCAATATCAATGGACTTAACTCTCCAATTAAACGGCATAGGTTGTCTAGTTGGATCAAAAAGCAAGAGCCATCGTTCTGCTGACTTCAAGAGACACATCTTACCCAAAAACAATCATCTTTTGAAAGTGAGAGGTTGGAATAAACTCTATCAAGCTAACTGCCCCCATAAACAGGCTAGAGTTGCCATCCTCATATCAGATACAGTAGACTTCAAACTAAAATTAGTAAGAAAAGACAAAGAAGGTTACTACATACTACTAATGGGATCTTTCCTCCCGGAAGACATAACAATCCTAAATATTTACACACGCAATCCCGGAGCTCCAAACTTTATCAAGCAAACTTTACTTACACTGAAACCATACATAGATCGAAATACAGTGATTGTTGGTGAGTTTAACACACCACTCTCACCTATGGACAGATCAACAAGGCAAAAACTCAACAGAGAAACCTTAGAACTGAGCAACTATATAGACCAACTAGATCTAACAGACATCTGCAGAATATTCCACCCAGTAACACCACAATATACGTTTTTCTCAGCAGCACATGGAACATTTTCCAAAATAGACCACATCTTAGGCCATAAAGCAAACCTGGACAGATTCAGAAACACTGAAATTATTCCATGCACACTCTCAGACCATAAAGGCATCAAATTGGAGCTGAACACACATCTCCACCAAAGAAAACCCTGTAACTCATGGAGACTGAACCACACATTGTTGAATCAAAAACAATGGGTAATCGAAGAGACCAGAACAGATATCCAACTGTTTATGAAATTTAACAGTAAGGAGCACACAAATATCAACTCCTTAGGGACACAACAAAGGCAGTACTCAGAGGAAAATTTATAGCGCTGAGTGCCTACAACAGCAAGTTGGAAAAATGGCAAACCAACTAGTTAATGTCTCACCTTATCCTCCTGGAAAAAGAGCAACAAACCAACCCTAAACCCATTAGGAGAAAGCAAATTATTAAAATCAAAGCAGAATTAAATGATTTGGAATAAAATAACTATAGAAAGAATCAACAAAACAAGGAGTTGGTTCTTGAAAGAATTAACAAAATTGACAAGCCCTTAGCAAATCTTACCAAAAAAAGAAGAGAGCATATCGAAATAAACAAAATCGCAGATGAAAATGGTAATATCACGACAGAAATTACCAAGATCCAGAATATCATGAGGGAATACTTCTCAAACCTTTACGCCAACAAATTTGAGAATCTAGAAGAAATGGATGAATTCCTAGACAATATTAACATACACACACTGAACCAAGAAGAGCTAACCCAACTCAACAGGCCTATTTCAAGCTCTGAAATAGAAATGGAAATTAGACAACTTCCACTCAAAAAGAGCCCAGGGCCAGATGGATTCACAGCTGACTTCTATAAGGTCTTCAAAGCCGAGCTCACACCAATACTCCTCAAGCTCTTCAACGAAATTGAAAATGAAGGTTCTTTACTAAACTGATTCTGTGAAGCCAGCATATCCCTCATCCCCAAACCAGACAGAGATTCATCAAAGAAAGAGATCTATAGACCCATTTCTTTGATGAACATCGATGCAAAACTTCTCAACAAAATACTGGCCAACCGTCTACAACAACTCATCAAAAAAAATATACACTATGATCAAACTGGATTCATCACAGGGAGGCAAAGCTGGTTCAACATACACAAATCAATTAATATAATTCAACACATCAACAGGAGCAGGGATAAAATCACATGATTGTCTCAATAGATGCGGAAAAGGCATTTGACAAGATCCAAAACCCCTTTATGTTAAAAGATGTGGAGAAACTAGGAATCCATGGAACATTTCTCAATGTAATAAAGGCTGTGTATGAGAAACCCACTGCTAGTATTATACTTAATGGTGAAAATCTAAAGCCATTCCCTCTAAAATCAGGAACGAGACAAGGATGCCCACTCTCTCCACTCCTATTTAACATAGTACTAGAATTCCTAGGCAGTGCAATAAGGCAAGAAGCAAGCATAAAGGGGATCCAAGTAGGGAAAGAGGAAATAAAACTATCCCTCTTTGCAGATGACATGATTCTGTATTTAAAGAATCCTATAGACTCTACTCCCAAGCTCCTTGAGCTGATTCAAAGCTTTGGAAGGGTAGCAGGCCATAAAATCAACCCTCACAAATCAACTGCCTTACTTTACGCCAACACTGAGAGGAACGAGGCAATAATCAGGAAAGAAAATCCTTTCACAATAGCCTCAAAGAAAATAAAGAATAATAAAAAAAAATAAAAATAATAAAATAATAAAAAATAAAATAAAATAAAAATAATAAAAAGTAAAAAATAATAAAAAAAAAGAATAATAAAAGACCCCGTATAGCAAAAACACTTCTTAGCAGAAAGAACAGCGCTGGAGGAATTTCAATTCCAAACTTAAGGCTCTATTACCGAGCTATAATTCTCAAAACAGCTGGGTACTGGCACAAGAACAGGCCTGAAGTCCAATGGAGTAGAACTGCGGACCCAGATATTGAACCACAGACCTATGGCCACCTAATCTTTGACCAGGGAGCCAAAAAAATAGAATGGAAGAAAGATAGCCTCTTCAACAAGTTGTGCTGGCAGAACTGGTTAAACACCTGCAGAAAACTAAAGTTGGATCCTTCTTTGTCACCTTGCACTAGAATTAACTCCAAATGGATCAAAGACGTGGAGGTAAAAGCTGACACACTGAAAAGTTTACAGGAAGGAATAGGAGATACACTAGGCCTCCTTGGCACAGGTCGAAACTTTCTTAATAAGGACCAAGAATCACAACAAATCAGAGAAAGGCTGGATAAGTGGGACTGCATTAAACTGCAGAGCTTTTGTATGGCAACGGATATAGCTAGTAAACTAATCAGGAAGCCTACAGAGTGGGAGAAGATCTTCATCAACCAAACAACGGACAAAGGCCTCATATCTAAAATATATCAACAACTCAAAAAATTAAATCACTCCAAAACTAACCTCCAAAGTAACACCCATCCCATTAAAAATGGGCCAAAGACTTAAAGAGAGTCTTCTCTGAAGAAGAAATAAAAATGGCCTATAGACACATGAAGAAATGCTCCACATCTCTGGTCATAAAAGAAATGCAAATCAAAACAACTATAAGATTCCACCTCACTCCAGTGAGAATGGCCAGGATCAGGAAAACGAATGACAACAGATGCTGGAGGGGATGTGGCCAGGAGGGATCACTACTACACTGTTGGTGGGAGTGCAAACCCGTTCAACCACTATGGAAAGCAGTGTGGCAGTGCCTCAAAAGGCTAAACATAGAACTCCCCTATGACCCAGCAATTCCACTACTTGGCATTTACCCAACAATCCAGAAACAAGGGCATACTAAACCCACTAGCACAACAATGTTCATTGCAGCACTATTCACCATAGCAAAGATATGGAACCAACCCAGATGTCCCTCAGTTGATGAGTGGATCAACAAGTTGTGGTATTTGTACACAATGGAATTCTATGCTGCTGTCAGAAAGAATGACATCGCCCCATTTGTTAGGAAATGGAAAGACTTAGAACAAATCATATTAAGTGAAGTAAGCCAGACTCAAAGGAACTTAGGCTCAGAGGTTTCCCTCATTCGTCATAATCAGTAGAAACCTTGGGCTCTACTAGCAGAGATTGTCAATAGAGCAAAAGGCCATATATAAGGCCATATAATGTGAAGCTAATTGAAAGGACCTCCAGGATATTGACACAAAAGCCATATAATGAATGATTGTTGTCCTTAATGTACTATGTTGTCTCTCATCTCGCTTGCTGTCCCTTGGTTATCCCATATTGGTATAGTATCTCACTTTGTTATCTGATATATTGAATTTATTTGTATTTGGATATTTGAAATTTGATAGGGAAGGGGGGAAAACCAAGACGGGTGGGGGGTGTGGGTTTGGAGGGAAATGGGTACCAAGACATGTGAAAGGGTATCAATGTATGTGACTTAATGCACCTTCTATCTGGCAAATATCATCTAACCCTTTTACTAATTACAATAAAAAAATTAAAAAAAAAGAAAGTTTTAGTGTGTGGGGAGGATGATGGGGTCAAATACATTTCTTCTTAGAAATTTACCTCATCTGGTTGCCCTGGATTTTCCTGGCCTTCTTCTTACAGAAAGTTCTGTTATACTGGATTTGTGGCTTGGCAATGATCTAGCATGTACATCTTCGAGTAAGACATCCACAACTTCCATGCCTGAGACTCGAGTTTCCTGACCTTTGGCAACAGCACAGCAACATCTTTCTTCCTCCTGAGCCACAGGCCAAGTGAGCTGGCTTGAGCTGGTTGTTAGTTACAGTGGCTTGGTTACCAGGGTTCCATATTCTGTTCCATTGTGAGGGAGGCAGGGTCACCTTTCAGGGCCCAATGACCAAAGATCCTTGCTCACAAAAGACCTCACCAAAGACATACTGGAGGCTGAATCTCTCCTCCAATCTCACAATATACATGTGGATGTAGTATACAGCACACCTTATTTGTCCAATCCCAATGTCTTCCACTAGGCCCAACTACCAGTCTGGTCTCAGGCTCAAGGAGCCTTTCTTAGGTAAAATCCAAACTTAAGGGTCAATATTGCCCTCATCCTTTACAAAACATTTGCTTCACAGTGCCTTCTCTGCCTGCATTTTGCCCCTTGTCGAATTTTTTTTTGTTTTTGCTAGTCTTGGGACTTGACCTCAGAGTGTGAACATTGTTCTTGGGCTTTCTTTAGGCTTTAGCTGTCCCACCGAGCCACAGCACCACTTGCAGCGTTTTCTATGTATGTGGTAATGAGGAATCAAACCTTAGGCTTACTGCTTGGTAGCCAAGGACTCTACCACTAGGTCAAACACACAGGGCATCTTGCACATATTTTTGACATCAATCTACTAGGATATTATTAGGTTTCTGTATCCTAATCAATTTTTTCCTGATGATTAGCTTTGCTGTCATGTGTAAAAAAAGCAAGAGGGAAAAACACAGAAGAATTAGTGAAATTAAAAAAAAAAGCATTAGACACAGTTAAGTGTTCATTCTTTGTAGGAGAAAGGATATTTGGATATGATGATGATGATGATGATGACTTTATAATTACTATGTCAGGGTTGAGAGTTTGGCATAGTGGTAGAGTGCTTGCCTAGCATCCATGAAGATTTGGGTTTGATTGCTCAGAATCACATAGATAGAAAATCTAGATGTGGCACTGTGGCTCAAGTGGCAGAGGGCTAGACTTGAGAAAACCCGAGGACAGTGCTCAGGCCCTGAATTCAAGCCCCAAGACTGGCAGAAAGATAAAAGAATATAAAAATGCTTTTTACGAGCTAATTCACTCACAGCATTTGCTTCTGAAATCTTCGCTTCTGCATCTTGTGAAATAGCCCTTTCCCTCAACGTAGACAAGAAAAACAGATCCATCCCTTGGTCCACTGTGAGGCCACTGGTTGGGCTAAGAGCTAGTCGTGCAGCAACACATAAGTTTTATTCTAATACTTTCCAAACTTTGTACTCAAATATGCTACCTACTTACCAACTTAGGTCAGTTATCCTTATGCTATACATTTTCTTCATTACTACAATATTCTTACACTCCTACGTCAATCCTCTTGGACCTCCCCTGACCTCTCTCATTCTTTTTTTCTATCTCTGGACCTCTGCTCGTCTTTCAACCCTTATACTGCACGGATCTACACTTGATGGCTGTTGAGCAATATTGTATATGTAGGTGGTTAATTATTCTCTAGGCTCAGAGGGACTTAAAGACAATAGAGATTGGATTGAGAGGCTTATTGTGTTGGGTATAAATCGCTTATCAGTGGTTGTATTAGGCTGGTCTGTAAGTGCACAAAAAGAAAGAGTGATAATACCAATCAAAACTTGTGAACATCTAGTATCTGCCAGCTACAGAGGTCTAGGTTGGTTATATCTGAAAAACTATAATCGTATTTAGTAGTAATCTTGCTCCCATTTTCAAATGGGCAGAACAAGAAACTCAAGAAAAATGTCAAATCAAGAAACAACATCCCCCACCCAATGTAAACAGACAATGGAACAGTCACTGGCAAACCTAGAGGAGAGTCTTCCAATTGCAACACAAATGCAATTGATAAACATCATTAATGAAAAATGTGAAAATATAAAGAAAGAGATAATGGAGGAAGCCATACCTGAACAAGAGGAAAGCAAAAACAAGGTGATAAGTGAAAAAGAAGAAGCCATAAAGGAGGCCATAATAAAGGTTTTTCAAAGAAAGATGGATGAATTCATAGAATCCACAAATAAAAAAGTGACCAAACTCCAGCAAATGTCCAAAGAAAATAAAGCTACTGAGCTAACCACTCAAAAGGAAATCAAGGAGATAAAGAAATCCATACATGATCTAAAACAAGGGATGCCAGGCATCAAAAGTGAGCAATTAGAAGCAAGGGAGATGAAAAATAAAGTAGAGAGCTTTGATAGCAGGTTAGACATTGCAGAGGAGAGAATTTCCGTGGCTGAAGATAATTTAGGTATTATAAAGAACAGAAAATGAGTCAATCCAAATCTAGGAAATATGAGAGAGCGCTTCAGGAGGTCCAAGATACAATTAGGAAGCCTAATTTAAGGCTAGTTGGTATTGAGGAGGGCGTGGAGAAAGAGGTCAATGGTATTGGAAATATACTTCAGGGAATCATCTCAGAGAATTTCCCAAATATCCAGAATGGCAGGCCCATCCAGATACGAGAAGCTTTTAGAACCCCAAACAGACCTGACCAGAAAAGAACATCCCACCGCCACATTGTGATCCGAACTGGATCAATAGAAACGAAAGGAAAGATCCTAAAGGTAGCCAGGGAAAAGGGATCAGTAACCTACAAAGGCAAACCAATCAGAATAACCCCAGATTTCTCAGCAGAGACCATGCAAGCATGAAGTGACTGGAAGCATATATGTCATGCCCTTAAATCAAATAACTACCAACCAAGAATACTGTAGCCAGCTAAGCTCTCATTCATAACTGAGAGAAAAATAAAAACATTCCATTCCAGGGAAAAGCTGCAACAATATGTCGAAACAAAACCAATACTACAGAGAATTCTCAAAGATGCTCTATACATAGAAAACCAAAATAAATGCAATATAGGGAAAGAAATGGCACCTAAACAGCATACCATCTAAGGACCACAAGAACTGTCAAGACACAGGCCCTACTAAAAGCTTTTAAAAATGGTAGGAACTAATAAATATCTCTCAATCCTAACTCTCAATATCAATGGACTTAACTCTCCAATTAAACGGCATAGGTTGTCTAGTTGGATCAAAAAGCAAGAGCCATCGTTCTGCTGACTTCAAGAGACACATCTTACCCAAAAACAATCATCTTTTGAAAGTGAGAGGTTGGAATAAACTCTATCAAGCTAACTGCCCCCATAAACAGGCTAGAGTTGCCATCCTCATATCAGATACAGTAGACTTCAAACTAAAATTAGTAAGAAAAGACAAAGAAGGTTACTACATACTACTAATGGGATCTTTCCTCCCGGAAGACATAACAATCCTAAATATTTACACACGCAATCCCGGAGCTCCAAACTTTATCAAGCAAACTTTACTTACACTGAAACCATACATAGATCGAAATACAGTGATTGTTGGTGAGTTTAACACACCACTCTCACCTATGGACAGATCAACAAGGCAAAAACTCAACAGAGAAACCTTAGAACTGAGCAACTATATAGACCAACTAGATCTAACAGACATCTGCAGAATATTCCACCCAGTAACACCACAATATACGTTTTTCTCAGCAGCACATGGAACATTTTCCAAAATAGACCACATCTTAGGCCATAAAGCAAACCTGGACAGATTCAGAAACACTGAAATTATTCCATGCACACTCTCAGACCATAAAGGCATCAAATTGGAGCTGAACACACATCTCCACCAAAGAAAACCCTGTAACTCATGGAGACTGAACCACACATTGTTGAATCAAAAACAATGGGTAATCGAAGAGACCAGAACAGATATCCAACTGTTTATGAAATTTAACAGTAAGGAGCACACAAATATCAACTCCTTAGGGACACAACAAAGGCAGTACTCAGAGGAAAATTTATAGCGCTGAGTGCCTACAACAGCAAGTTGGAAAAATGGCAAACCAACTAGTTAATGTCTCACCTTATCCTCCTGGAAAAAGAGCAACAAACCAACCCTAAACCCATTAGGAGAAAGCAAATTATTAAAATCAAAGCAGAATTAAATGATTTGGAATAAAATAACTATAGAAAGAATCAACAAAACAAGGAGTTGGTTCTTGAAAGAATTAACAAAATTGACAAGCCCTTAGCAAATCTTACCAAAAAAAGAAGAGAGCATATCGAAATAAACAAAATCGCAGATGAAAATGGTAATATCACGACAGAAATTACCAAGATCCAGAATATCATGAGGGAATACTTCTCAAACCTTTACGCCAACAAATTTGAGAATCTAGAAGAAATGGATGAATTCCTAGACAATATTAACATACACACACTGAACCAAGAAGAGCTAACCCAACTCAACAGGCCTATTTTAAGCTCTGAAATAGAAATGGAAATTAGACAACTTCCACTTAAAAAGAGCCCAGGGCCAGATGGATTCACAGCTGACTTCTATAAGGTCTTCAAAGCCGAGCTCACACCAATACTCCTCAAGCTCTTCAACGAAATTGAAAATGAAGGTTCTTTACCAAACTCATTCTGTGAATCCAGTATATCCCTCATCTCCAAACCAGACAGAGATTCATCAAAGAAAGAGATCTATAGACCCATTTCTTTGATGAACATCGATGCAAAACTTCTCAACAAAATACTGGCCAACCGTCTACAACAACTCATCAAAAAAAATATACATTATGATCGAACTGGATTCATCACAGGGAGGTAAAGCTGTTTCAACATACACAAATCAATTAATATAATTCAACACATCAACAGGAGCAGGGATAAAATCACATGATTGTCTCAATAGATGCGGAAAAGGCATTTGGCAAGATCCAAAACCCCTTCATGTTAAAAGATGTGGAGAAACTAGGAATCCATGGAACATTTCTCAATGTAATAAAGGCTGTGTATGAGAAACCCACTGCTAGTATTATACTTAATGGTGAAAATCTAAAGCCATTCCCTCTAAAATCAGGAACGAGACAAGGATGCCCACTCTCTCCACTCCTTTTTAACATAGTACTAGAATTCCTAGGCAGTGCAATAAGGCAAGAAGCAAGCATAAAGGGGATCCAAGTAGGGAAAGAGGAAATAAAACTATCCCTCTTTGCAGATGACATGATTCTGTATTTAAAGAATCCTATAGACTCTACTCCCAAGCTCCTTGAGCTGATTCAAAGCTTTGGAAGGGTAGCAGGCCATAAAATCAACCCTCACAAATCAACTGCCTTACTTTACGCCAACACTGAGAGGAACGAGGCAATAATCAGGAAAGAAAATCCTTTCACAATAGCCTCAAAGAAAATAAAGAATAATAAAAAAAAATAAAAATAATAAAATAATAAAAAATAAAATAAAATAAAAATAATAAAAAGTAAAAAATAATAATAAAAAAGAATAATAAAAGACCCCGTATAGCAAAAACACTTCTTAGCAGAAAGAACAGCGCTGGAGGAATTTCAATTCCAAACTTAAGGCTCTATTACCGAGCTATAATTCTCAAAACAGCTGGGTACTGGCACAAGAACAGGCCTGAAGTCCAATGGAGTAGAACTGCGGACCCAGATATTAAACCACAGACCTATGGCCACCTAATCTTTGACCAGGGAGCCAAAAAAATAGAATGGAAGAAAGATAGCCTCTTCAACAAGTTGTGCTGGCAGAACTGGTTAAACACCTGCAGAAAACTAAAGTTGGATCCTTCTTTGTCACCTTGCACTAGAATTAACTCCAAATGGATCAAAGACGTGGAGGTAAAAGCTGACACACTGAAAAGTTTACAGGAAGGAATAGGAGATACACTAGGCCTCCTTGGCACAGGTCGAAACTTTCTTAATAAGGACCAAGAATCACAACAAATCAGAGAAAGGCTGGATAAGTGGGACTGCATTAAACTGCAGAGCTTTTGTATGGCAACGGATATAGCTAGTAAACTAATCAGGAAGCCTACAGAGTGGGAGAAGATCTTCATCAACCAAACAACGGACAAAGGCCTCATATCTAAAATATATCAACAACTCAAAAAATTAAATCACTCCAAAACTAACCTCCAAAGTAACACCCATCCCATTAAAAATGGGCCAAAGACTTAAAGAGAGTCTTCTCTGAAGAAGAAATAAAAATGGCCTATAGACACATGAAGAAATGCTCCACATCTCTGGTCATAAAAGAAATGCAAATCAAAACAACTATAAGATTCCACCTCACTCCAGTGAGAATGGCCAGGATCAGGAAAACGAATGACAACAGATGCTGGAGGGGATGTGGCCAGGAGGGATCACTACTACACTGTTGGTGGGAGTGCAAACCCGTTCAACCACTATGGAAAGCAGTGTGGCAGTGCCTCAAAAGGCTAAACATAGAACTCCCCTATGACCCAGCAATTCCACTACTTGGCATTTACCCAACAATCCAGAAACAAGGGCATACTAAACCCACTAGCACAACAATGTTCATTGCAGCACTATTCACCATAGCAAAGATATGGAACCAACCCAGATGTCCCTCAGTTGATGAGTGGATCAACAAGTTGTGGTATTTGTACACAATGGAATTCTATGCTGCTGTCAGAAAGAATGACATCGCCCCATTTGTTAGGAAATGGAAAGACTTAGAACAAATCATATTAAGTGAAGTAAGCCAGACTCAAAGGAACTTAGGCTCAGAGGTTTCCCTCATTCGTCATAATCAGTAGAAACCTTGGGCTCTACTAGCAGAGATTGTCAATAGAGCAAAAGGCCATATATAAGGCCATATAATGTGAAGCTAATTGAAAGGACCTCCAGGATATTGACACAAAAGCCATATAATGAATGATTGTTGTCCTTAATGTACTATGTTGTCTCTCATCTCGCTTGCTGTCCCTTGGTTATCCCATATTGGTATAGTATCTCACTTTGTTATCTGATATATTGAATTTATTTGTATTTGGATATTTGAAATTTGATAGGGAAGGGGGGAAAACCAAGACGGGTGGGGGGTGTGGGTTTGGAGGGAAATGGGTACCAAGACATGTGAAAGGGTATCAATGTATGTGACTTAATGCACCTTCTATCTGGCAAATATCATCTAACCCTTTTACTAATTACAATAAAAAAATTAAAAAAAAAGAAAGTTTTAGTGTGTGGGGAGGATGATGGGGTCAAATACATTTCTTCTTAGAAATTTACCTCATCTGGTTGCCCTGGATTTTCCTGGCCTTCTTCTTACAGAAAGTTCTGTTATACTGGATTTGTGGCTTGGCAATGATCTAGCATGTACATCTTCGAGTAAGACATCCACAACTTCCATGCCTGAGACTCGAGTTTCCTGACCTTTGGCAACAGCACAGCAACATCTTTCTTCCTCCTGAGCCACAGGCCAAGTGAGCTGGCTTGAGCTGGTTGTTAGTTACAGTGGCTTGGTTACCAGGGTTCCATATTCTGTTCCATTGTGAGGGAGGCAGGGTCACCTTTCAGGGCCCAATGACCAAAGATCCTTGCTCACAAAAGACCTCACCAAAGACATACTGGAGGCTGAATCTCTCCTCCAATCTCACAATATACATGTGGATGTAGTATACAGCACACCTTATTTGTCCAATCCCAATGTCTTCCACTAGGCCCAACTACCAGTCTGGTCTCAGGCTCAAGGAGCCTTTCTTAGGTAAAATCCAAACTTAAGGGTCAATATTGCCCTCATCCTTTACAAAACATTTGCTTCACAGTGCCTTCTCTGCCTGCATTTTGCCCCTTGTCGAATTTTTTTTTGTTTTTGCTAGTCTTGGGACTTGACCTCAGAGTGTGAACATTGTTCTTGGGCTTTCTTTAGGCTTTAGCTGTCCCACCGAGCCACAGCACCACTTGCAGCGTTTTCTATGTATGTGGTAATGAGGAATCAAACCTTAGGCTTACTGCTTGGTAGCCAAGGACTCTACCACTAGGTCAAACACACAGGGCATCTTGCACATATTTTTGACATCAATCTACTAGGATATTATTAGGTTTCTGTATCCTAATCAATTTTTTCCTGATGATTAGCTTTGCTGTCATGTGTAAAAAAAGCAAGAGGGAAAAACACAGAAGAATTAGTGAAATTAAAAAAAAAGCATTAGACACAGTTAAGTGTTCATTCTTTGTAGGAGAAAGGATATTTGGATATGATGATGATGATGATGATGACTTTATAATTACTATGTCAGGGTTGAGAGTTTGGCATAGTGGTAGAGTGCTTGCCTAGCATCCATGAAGATTTGGGTTTGATTGCTCAGAATCACATAGATAGAAAATCTAGATGTGGCACTGTGGCTCAAGTGGCAGAGGGCTAGACTTGAGAAAACCCGAGGACAGTGCTCAGGCCCTGAATTCAAGCCCCAAGACTGGCAGAAAGATAAAAGAATATAAAAATGCTTTTTACGAGCTAATTCACTCACAGCATTTGCTTCTGAAATCTTCGCTTCTGCATCTTGTGAAATAGCCCTTTCCCTCAACGTAGACAAGAAAAACAGATCCATCCCTTGGTCCACTGTGAGGCCACTGGTTGGGCTAAGAGCTAGTCGTGCAGCAACACATAAGTTTTATTCTAATACTTTCCAAACTTTGTACTCAAATATGCTACCTACTTACCAACTTAGGTCAGTTATCCTTATGCTATACATTTTCTTCATTACTACAATATTCTTACACTCCTACGTCAATCCTCTTGGACCTCCCCTGACCTCTCTCATTCTTTTTTTCTATCTCTGGACCTCTGCTCGTCTTTCAACCCTTATACTGCACGGATCTACACTTGATGGCTGTTGAGCAATATTGTATATGTAGGTGGTTAATTATTCTCTAGGCTCAGAGGGACTTAAAGACAATAGAGATTGGATTGAGAGGCTTATTGTGTTGGGTATAAATCGCTTATCAGTGGTTGTATTAGGCTGGTCTGTAAGTGCACAAAAAGAAAGAGTGATAATACCAATCAAAACTTGTGAACATCTAGTATCTGCCAGCTACAGAGGTCTAGGTTGGTTATATCTGAAAAACTATAATCGTATTTAGTAGTAATCTTGCTCCCATTTTCAAATGGGCAGAACAAGAAACTCAAGAAAAATGTCAAATCAAGAAACAACATCCCCCACCCAATGTAAACAGACAATGGAACAGTCACTGGCAAACCTAGAGGAGAGTCTTCCAATTGCAACACAAATGCAATTGATAAACATCATTAATGAAAAATGTGAAAATATAAAGAAAGAGATAATGGAGGAAGCCATACCTGAACAAGAGGAAAGCAAAAACAAGGTGATAAGTGAAAAAGAAGAAGCCATAAAGGAGGCCATAATAAAGGTTTTTCAAAGAAAGATGGATGAATTCATAGAATCCACAAATAAAAAAGTGACCAAACTCCAGCAAATGTCCAAAGAAAATAAAGCTACTGAGCTAACCACTCAAAAGGAAATCAAGGAGATAAAGAAATCCATACATGATCTAAAACAAGGGATGCCAGGCATCAAAAGTGAGCAATTAGAAGCAAGGGAGATGAAAAATAAAGTAGAGAGCTTTGATAGCAGGTTAGACATTGCAGAGGAGAGAATTTCCGTGGCTGAAGATAATTTAGGTATTATAAAGAACAGAAAATGAGTCAATCCAAATCTAGGAAATATGAGAGAGCGCTTCAGGAGGTCCAAGATACAATTAGGAAGCCTAATTTAAGGCTAGTTGGTATTGAGGAGGGCGTGGAGAAAGAGGTCAATGGTATTGGAAATATACTTCAGGGAATCATCTCAGAGAATTTCCCAAATATCCAGAATGGCAGGCCCATCCAGATACGAGAAGCTTTTAGAACCCCAAACAGACCTGACCAGAAAAGAACATCCCACCGCCACATTGTGATCCGAACTGGATCAATAGAAACGAAAGGAAAGATCCTAAAGGTAGCCAGGGAAAAGGGATCAGTAACCTACAAAGGCAAACCAATCAGAATAACCCCAGATTTCTCAGCAGAGACCATGCAAGCATGAAGTGACTGGAAGCATATATGTCATGCCCTTAAATCAAATAACTACCAACCAAGAATACTGTAGCCAGCTAAGCTCTCATTCATAACTGAGAGAAAAATAAAAACATTCCATTCCAGGGAAAAGCTGCAACAATATGTCGAAACAAAACCAATACTACAGAGAATTCTCAAAGATGCTCTATACATAGAAAACCAAAATAAATGCAATATAGGGAAAGAAATGGCACCTAAACAGCATACCATCTAAGGACCACAAGAACTGTCAAGACACAGGCCCTACTAAAAGCTTTTAAAAATGGTAGGAACTAATAAATATCTCTCAATCCTAACTCTCAATATCAATGGACTTAACTCTCCAATTAAACGGCATAGGTTGTCTAGTTGGATCAAAAAGCAAGAGCCATCGTTCTGCTGACTTCAAGAGACACATCTTACCCAAAAACAATCATCTTTTGAAAGTGAGAGGTTGGAATAAACTCTATCAAGCTAACTGCCCCCATAAACAGGCTAGAGTTGCCATCCTCATATCAGATACAGTAGACTTCAAACTAAAATTAGTAAGAAAAGACAAAGAAGGTTACTACATACTACTAATGGGATCTTTCCTCCCGGAAGACATAACAATCCTAAATATTTACACACGCAATCCCGGAGCTCCAAACTTTATCAAGCAAACTTTACTTACACTGAAACCATACATAGATCGAAATACAGTGATTGTTGGTGAGTTTAACACACCACTCTCACCTATGGACAGATCAACAAGGCAAAAACTCAACAGAGAAACCTTAGAACTGAGCAACTATATAGACCAACTAGATCTAACAGACATCTGCAGAATATTCCACCCAGTAACACCACAATATACGTTTTTCTCAGCAGCACATGGAACATTTTCCAAAATAGACCACATCTTAGGCCATAAAGCAAACCTGGACAGATTCAGAAACACTGAAATTATTCCATGCACACTCTCAGACCATAAAGGCATCAAATTGGAGCTGAACACACATCTCCACCAAAGAAAACCCTGTAACTCATGGAGACTGAACCACACATTGTTGAATCAAAAACAATGGGTAATCGAAGAGACCAGAACAGATATCCAACTGTTTATGAAATTTAACAGTAAGGAGCACACAAATATCAACTCCTTAGGGACACAACAAAGGCAGTACTCAGAGGAAAATTTATAGCGCTGAGTGCCTACAACAGCAAGTTGGAAAAATGGCAAACCAACTAGTTAATGTCTCACCTTATCCTCCTGGAAAAAGAGCAACAAACCAACCCTAAACCCATTAGGAGAAAGCAAATTATTAAAATCAAAGCAGAATTAAATGATTTGGAATAAAATAACTATAGAAAGAATCAACAAAACAAGGAGTTGGTTCTTGAAAGAATTAACAAAATTGACAAGCCCTTAGCAAATCTTACCAAAAAAAGAAGAGAGCATATCGAAATAAACAAAATCGCAGATGAAAATGGTAATATCACGACAGAAATTACCAAGATCCAGAATATCATGAGGGAATACTTCTCAAACCTTTACGCCAACAAATTTGAGAATCTAGAAGAAATGGATGAATTCCTAGACAATATTAACATACACACACTGAACCAAGAAGAGCTAACCCAACTCAACAGGCCTATTTTAAGCTCTGAAATAGAAATGGAAATTAGACAACTTCCACTTAAAAAGAGCCCAGGGCCAGATGGATTCACAGCTGACTTCTATAAGGTCTTCAAAGCCGAGCTCACACCAATACTCCTCAAGCTCTTCAACGAAATTGAAAATGAAGGTTCTTTACCAAACTCATTCTGTGAATCCAGTATATCCCTCATCTCCAAACCAGACAGAGATTCATCAAAGAAAGAGATCTATAGACCCATTTCTTTGATGAACATCGATGCAAAACTTCTCAACAAAATACTGGCCAACCGTCTACAACAACTCATCAAAAAAAATATACATTATGATCGAACTGGATTCATCACAGGGAGGTAAAGCTGTTTCAACATACACAAATCAATTAATATAATTCAACACATCAACAGGAGCAGGGATAAAATCACATGATTGTCTCAATAGATGCGGAAAAGGCATTTGGCAAGATCCAAAACCCCTTCATGTTAAAAGATGTGGAGAAACTAGGAATCCATGGAACATTTCTCAATGTAATAAAGGCTGTGTATGAGAAACCCACTGCTAGTATTATACTTAATGGTGAAAATCTAAAGCCATTCCCTCTAAAATCAGGAACGAGACAAGGATGCCCACTCTCTCCACTCCTTTTTAACATAGTACTAGAATTCCTAGGCAGTGCAATAAGGCAAGAAGCAAGCATAAAGGGGATCCAAGTAGGGAAAGAGGAAATAAAACTATCCCTCTTTGCAGATGACATGATTCTGTATTTAAAGAATCCTATAGACTCTACTCCCAAGCTCCTTGAGCTGATTCAAAGCTTTGGAAGGGTAGCAGGCCATAAAATCAACCCTCACAAATCAACTGCCTTACTTTACGCCAACACTGAGAGGAACGAGGCAATAATCAGGAAAGAAAATCCTTTCACAATAGCCTCAAAGAAAATAAAGAATAATAAAAAAAAATAAAAATAATAAAATAATAAAAAATAAAATAAAATAAAAATAATAAAAAGTAAAAAATAATAAAAAAAAAGAATAATAAAAGACCCCGTATAGCAAAAACACTTCTTAGCAGAAAGAACAGCGCTGGAGGAATTTCAATTCCAAACTTAAGGCTCTATTACCGAGCTATAATTCTCAAAACAGCTGGGTACTGGCACAAGAACAGGCCTGAAGTCCAATGGAGTAGAACTGCGGACCCAGATATTGAACCACAGACCTATGGCCACCTAATCTTTGACCAGGGAGCCAAAAAAATAGAATGGAAGAAAGATAGCCTCTTCAACAAGTTGTGCTGGCAGAACTGGTTAAACACCTGCAGAAAACTAAAGTTGGATCCTTCTTTGTCACCTTGCACTAGAATTAACTCCAAATGGATCAAAGACGTGGAGGTAAAAGCTGACACACTGAAAAGTTTACAGGAAGGAATAGGAGATACACTAGGCCTCCTTGGCACAGGTCGAAACTTTCTTAATAAGGACCAAGAATCACAACAAATCAGAGAAAGGCTGGATAAGTGGGACTGCATTAAACTGCAGAGCTTTTGTATGGCAACGGATATAGCTAGTAAACTAATCAGGAAGCCTACAGAGTGGGAGAAGATCTTCATCAACCAAACAACGGACAAAGGCCTCATATCTAAAATATATCAACAACTCAAAAAATTAAATCACTCCAAAACTAACCTCCAAAGTAACACCCATCCCATTAAAAATGGGCCAAAGACTTAAAGAGAGTCTTCTCTGAAGAAGAAATAAAAATGGCCTATAGACACATGAAGAAATGCTCCACATCTCTGGTCATAAAAGAAATGCAAATCAAAACAACTATAAGATTCCACCTCACTCCAGTGAGAATGGCCAGGATCAGGAAAACGAATGACAACAGATGCTGGAGGGGATGTGGCCAGGAGGGATCACTACTACACTGTTGGTGGGAGTGCAAACCCGTTCAACCACTATGGAAAGCAGTGTGGCAGTGCCTCAAAAGGCTAAACATAGAACTCCCCTATGACCCAGCAATTCCACTACTTGGCATTTACCCAACAATCCAGAAACAAGGGCATACTAAACCCACTAGCACAACAATGTTCATTGCAGCACTATTCACCATAGCAAAGATATGGAACCAACCCAGATGTCCCTCAGTTGATGAGTGGATCAACAAGTTGTGGTATTTGTACACAATGGAATTCTATGCTGCTGTCAGAAAGAATGACATCGCCCCATTTGTTAGGAAATGGAAAGACTTAGAACAAATCATATTAAGTGAAGTAAGCCAGACTCAAAGGAACTTAGGCTCAGAGGTTTCCCTCATTCGTCATAATCAGTAGAAACCTTGGGCTCTACTAGCAGAGATTGTCAATAGAGCAAAAGGCCATATATAAGGCCATATAATGTGAAGCTAATTGAAAGGACCTCCAGGATATTGACACAAAAGCCATATAATGAATGATTGTTGTCCTTAATGTACTATGTTGTCTCTCATCTCGCTTGCTGTCCCTTGGTTATCCCATATTGGTATAGTATCTCACTTTGTTATCTGATATATTGAATTTATTTGTATTTGGATATTTGAAATTTGATAGGGAAGGGGGGAAAACCAAGACGGGTGGGGGGTGTGGGTTTGGAGGGAAATGGGTACCAAGACATGTGAAAGGGTATCAATGTATGTGACTTAATGCACCTTCTATCTGGCAAATATCATCTAACCCTTTTACTAATTACAATAAAAAAATTAAAAAAAAAGAAAGTTTTAGTGTGTGGGGAGGATGATGGGGTCAAATACATTTCTTCTTAGAAATTTACCTCATCTGGTTGCCCTGGATTTTCCTGGCCTTCTTCTTACAGAAAGTTCTGTTATACTGGATTTGTGGCTTGGCAATGATCTAGCATGTACATCTTCGAGTAAGACATCCACAACTTCCATGCCTGAGACTCGAGTTTCCTGACCTTTGGCAACAGCACAGCAACATCTTTCTTCCTCCTGAGCCACAGGCCAAGTGAGCTGGCTTGAGCTGGTTGTTAGTTACAGTGGCTTGGTTACCAGGGTTCCATATTCTGTTCCATTGTGAGGGAGGCAGGGTCACCTTTCAGGGCCCAATGACCAAAGATCCTTGCTCACAAAAGACCTCACCAAAGACATACTGGAGGCTGAATCTCTCCTCCAATCTCACAATATACATGTGGATGTAGTATACAGCACACCTTATTTGTCCAATCCCAATGTCTTCCACTAGGCCCAACTACCAGTCTGGTCTCAGGCTCAAGGAGCCTTTCTTAGGTAAAATCCAAACTTAAGGGTCAATATTGCCCTCATCCTTTACAAAACATTTGCTTCACAGTGCCTTCTCTGCCTGCATTTTGCCCCTTGTCGAATTTTTTTTTGTTTTTGCTAGTCTTGGGACTTGACCTCAGAGTGTGAACATTGTTCTTGGGCTTTCTTTAGGCTTTAGCTGTCCCACCGAGCCACAGCACCACTTGCAGCGTTTTCTATGTATGTGGTAATGAGGAATCAAACCTTAGGCTTACTGCTTGGTAGCCAAGGACTCTACCACTAGGTCAAACACACAGGGCATCTTGCACATATTTTTGACATCAATCTACTAGGATATTATTAGGTTTCTGTATCCTAATCAATTTTTTCCTGATGATTAGCTTTGCTGTCATGTGTAAAAAAAGCAAGAGGGAAAAACACAGAAGAATTAGTGAAATTAAAAAAAAAGCATTAGACACAGTTAAGTGTTCATTCTTTGTAGGAGAAAGGATATTTGGATATGATGATGATGATGATGATGACTTTATAATTACTATGTCAGGGTTGAGAGTTTGGCATAGTGGTAGAGTGCTTGCCTAGCATCCATGAAGATTTGGGTTTGATTGCTCAGAATCACATAGATAGAAAATCTAGATGTGGCACTGTGGCTCAAGTGGCAGAGGGCTAGACTTGAGAAAACCCGAGGACAGTGCTCAGGCCCTGAATTCAAGCCCCAAGACTGGCAGAAAGATAAAAGAATATAAAAATGCTTTTTACGAGCTAATTCACTCACAGCATTTGCTTCTGAAATCTTCGCTTCTGCATCTTGTGAAATAGCCCTTTCCCTCAACGTAGACAAGAAAAACAGATCCATCCCTTGGTCCACTGTGAGGCCACTGGTTGGGCTAAGAGCTAGTCGTGCAGCAACACATAAGTTTTATTCTAATACTTTCCAAACTTTGTACTCAAATATGCTACCTACTTACCAACTTAGGTCAGTTATCCTTATGCTATACATTTTCTTCATTACTACAATATTCTTACACTCCTACGTCAATCCTCTTGGACCTCCCCTGACCTCTCTCATTCTTTTTTTCTATCTCTGGACCTCTGCTCGTCTTTCAACCCTTATACTGCACGGATCTACACTTGATGGCTGTTGAGCAATATTGTATATGTAGGTGGTTAATTATTCTCTAGGCTCAGAGGGACTTAAAGACAATAGAGATTGGATTGAGAGGCTTATTGTGTTGGGTATAAATCGCTTATCAGTGGTTGTATTAGGCTGGTCTGTAAGTGCACAAAAAGAAAGAGTGATAATACCAATCAAAACTTGTGAACATCTAGTATCTGCCAGCTACAGAGGTCTAGGTTGGTTATATCTGAAAAACTATAATCGTATTTAGTAGTAATCTTGCTCCCATTTTCAAATGGGTAGAACAAGAAACTCAAGAAAAATGTCAAATCAAGAAACAACATCCCCCACCCAATGTAAACAGACAATGGAACAGTCACTGGCAAACCTAGAGGAGAGTCTTCCAATTGCAACACAAATGCAATTGATAAACATCATTAATGAAAAATGTGAAAATATAAAGAAAGAGATAATGGAGGAAGCCATACCTGAACAAGAGGAAAGCAAAAACAAGGTGATAAGTGAAAAAGAAGAAGCCATAAAGGAGGCCATAATAAAGGTTTTTCAAAGAAAGATGGATGAATTCATAGAATCCACAAATAAAAACGTGACCAAACTCCAGCAAATGTCCAAAGAAAATAAAGCTACTGAGCTAACCACTCAAAAGGAAATCAAGGAGATAAAGAAATCCATACATGATCTAAAACAAGGGATGCCAGGCATCAAAAGTGAGCAATTAGAAGCAAGGGAGATGAAAAATAAAGTAGAGAGCTTTGATAGCAGGTTAGACATTGCAGAGGAGAGAATTTCCGTGGCTGAAGATAATTTAGGTATTATAAAGAACAGAAAATGAGTCAATCCAAATCTAGGAAATATGAGAGAGCGCTTCAGGAGGTCCAAGATACAATTAGGAAGCCTAATTTAAGGCTAGTTGGTATTGAGGAGGGCGTGGAGAAAGAGGTCAATGGTATTGGAAATATACTTCAGGGAATCATCTCAGAGAATTTCCCAAATATCCAGAATGGCAGGCCCATCCAGATACGAGAAGCTTTTAGAACCCCAAACAGACCTGACCAGAAAAGAACATCCCACCGCCACATTGTGATCCGAACTGGATCAATAGAAACGAAAGGAAAGATCCTAAAGGTAGCCAGGGAAAAGGGATCAGTAACCTACAAAGGCAAACCAATCAGAATAACCCCAGATTTCTCAGCAGAGACCATGCAAGCATGAAGTGACTGGAAGCATATATGTCATGCCCTTAAATCAAATAACTACCAACCAAGAATACTGTAGCCAGCTAAGCTCTCATTCATAACTGAGGGAAAAATAAAAACATTCCATTCCAGGGAAAAGCTGCAACAATATGTCGAAACAAAACCAATACTACAGAGAATTCTCAAAGATGCTCTATACATAGAAAACCAAAATAAATGCAATATAGGGAAAGAAATGGCACCTAAACAGCATACCATCTAAGGACCACAAGAACTGTCAAGACACAGGCCCTACTAAAAGCTTTTAAAAATGGTAGGAACTAATAAATATCTCTCAATCCTAACTCTCAATATCAATGGACTTAACTCTCCAATTAAACGGCATAGGTTGTCTAGTTGGATCAAAAAGCAAGAGCCATCGTTCTGCTGACTTCAAGAGACACATCTTACCCAAAAACAATCATCTTTTGAAAGTGAGAGGTTGGAATAAACTCTATCAAGCTAACTGCCCCCATAAACAGGCTAGAGTTGCCATCCTCATATCAGATACAGTAGACTTCAAACTAAAATTAGTAAGAAAAGACAAAGAAGGTTACTACATACTACTAATGGGATCTTTCCTCCCGGAAGACATAACAATCCTAAATATTTACACACGCAATCCCGGAGCTCCAAACTTTATCAAGCAAACTTTACTTACACTGAAACCATACATAGATCGAAATACAGTGATTGTTGGTGAGTTTAACACACCACTCTCACCTATGGACAGATCAACAAGGCAAAAACTCAACAGAGAAACCTTAGAACTGAGCAACTATATAGACCAACTAGATCTAACAGACATCTGCAGAATATTCCACCCAGTAACACCACAATATACGTTTTTCTCAGCAGCACATGGAACATTTTCCAAAATAGACCACATCTTAGGCCATAAAGCAAACCTGGACAGATTCAGAAACACTGAAATTATTCCATGCACACTCTCAGACCATAAAGGCATCAAATTGGAGCTGAACACACATCTCCACCAAAGAAAACCCTGTAACTCATGGAGACTGAACCACACATTGTTGAATCAAAAACAATGGGTAATCGAAGAGACCAGAACAGATATCCAACTGTTTATGAAATTTAACAGTAAGGAGCACACAAATATCAACTCCTTAGGGACACAACAAAGGCAGTACTCAGAGGAAAATTTATAGCGCTGAGTGCCTACAACAGCAAGTTGGAAAAATGGCAAACCAACTAGTTAATGTCTCACCTTATCCTCCTGGAAAAAGAGCAACAAACCAACCCTAAACCCATTAGGAGAAAGCAAATTATTAAAATCAAAGCAGAATTAAATGATTTGGAATAAAATAACTATAGAAAGAATCAACAAAACAAGGAGTTGGTTCTTGAAAGAATTAACAAAATTGACAAGCCCTTAGCAAATCTTACCAAAAAAAGAAGAGAGCATATCGAAATAAACAAAATCGCAGATGAAAATGGTAATATCACGACAGAAATTACCAAGATCCAGAATATCATGAGGGAATACTTCTCAAACCTTTACGCCAACAAATTTGAGAATCTAGAAGAAATGGATGAATTCCTAGACAATATTAACATACACACACTGAACCAAGAAGAGCTAACCCAACTCAACAGGCCTATTTTAAGCTCTGAAATAGAAATGGAAATTAGACAACTTCCACTTAAAAAGAGCCCAGGGCCAGATGGATTCACAGCTGACTTCTATAAGGTCTTCAAAGCCGAGCTCACACCAATACTCCTCAAGCTCTTCAACGAAATTGAAAATGAAGGTTCTTTACCAAACTCATTCTGTGAATCCAGTATATCCCTCATCTCCAAACCAGACAGAGATTCATCAAAGAAAGAGATCTATAGACCCATTTCTTTGATGAACATCGATGCAAAACTTCTCAACAAAATACTGGCCAACCGTCTACAACAACTCATCAAAAAAAATATACATTATGATCGAACTGGATTCATCACAGGGAGGTAAAGCTGTTTCAACATACACAAATCAATTAATATAATTCAACACATCAACAGGAGCAGGGATAAAATCACATGATTGTCTCAATAGATGCGGAAAAGGCATTTGGCAAGATCCAAAACCCCTTCATGTTAAAAGATGTGGAGAAACTAGGAATCCATGGAACATTTCTCAATGTAATAAAGGCTGTGTATGAGAAACCCACTGCTAGTATTATACTTAATCTTGAAAATCTAAAGCCATTCCCTCTAAAATCAGGAACGAGACAAGGATGCCCACTCTCTCCACTCCTTTTTAACATAGTACTAGAATTCCTAGGCAGTGCAATAAGGCAAGAAGCAAGCATAAAGGGGATCCAAGTAGGGAAAGAGGAAATAAAACTATCCCTCTTTGCAGATGACATGATTCTGTATTTAAAGAATCCTATAGACTCTACTCCCAAGCTCCTTGAGCTGATTCAAAGCTTTGGAAGGGTAGCAGGCCATAAAATCAACCCTCACAAATCAACTGCCTTACTTTACGCCAACACTGAGAGGAACGAGGCAATAATCAGGAAAGAAAATCCTTTCACAATAGCCTCAAAGAAAATAAAGTACCTAGCAATTAGCTTAACTAAGAATGTAAAGGACCGTTTAGATGAAAACTTTAAAACCCTAAAAAAGGAAATTAAAGCAGAACTAAGGAAATGGAAAAACCTCCCATGCTCCTGGATTGGAAGAATCAACATTGTGAAAATGACAATCTTGCCAAGGGCTATCTACAAATTCAATGTAATACCAATCAACATCCCAATGTCATTCTTTAAAGACATAGAAGAGGCAATTCAAAATTTCATATGGAATAATAAAAGACCCCATATAGCAAAAACACTTCTTAGCAGAAAGAACAGCGCTGGAGGAATTTCAATTCCAAACTTAAGGCTCTATTACAGAGCCATAATTCTCAAAACAGCTTGGTACTGGCACAAGAACAGGCCTGAAGTTCAATGGAGTAGAACTGCGGACCCAGATATTAAACCACAGACCTATGGCCACCTAATCTTTGACCAGGGAGCCAAAAAAATAGAATGGAAGAAAGATAGCCTCTTCAACAAGTTGTGCTGGCAGAACTGGTTAAACACCTGCAGAAAACTAAAGTTGGATCCTTCTTTGTCACCTTGCACTAGAATTAACTCCAAATGGATCAAAGACGTGGAGGTAAAAGCTGACACACTGAAAAGTTTACAGGAAGGAATAGGAGATACACTAGGCCTCCTTGGCACAGGTCGAAACTTTCTTAATAAGGACCAAGAATCACAACAAATCAGAGAAAGGCTGGATAAGTGGGACTGCATTAAACTGCAGAGCTTTTGTATGGCAACGGATATAGCTAGTAAACTAATCAGGAAGCCTACAGAGTGGGAGAAGGTCTTCACCAACCAAACAACGGAACAAGGCCTCATATCTAAAATATATCAACAACTCAAAAAATTGAATCACTCCAAAACTAACCTCCAAAGTAACACCCATCCCATTACAAAATGGGCCAAAGACTTAAAGAGAGTCTTCTCTGAAGAAGAAACAAAAATGGCCTATAGACACATGAAGAAATGCTCAACATCTCTGGTCATAAAAGAAATGCAAATCAAAACAAGTCTAACATTCCACCTAACTCCAGTTAGAAGGCCAGGATCAGGAAAACGAATGACAACAGATGCTGGAGGGGTTGTGGCCAGGAGGGATCACTACTACACTGTTGGTGGGAGTGAAAACTCGTTCAACCACTATGGAAAGCAGTGCGGCAGTGCCTCAAAACGCTAAACATACAACTCCCCTATGACCCAGCAATTCCAGTACTTGGCATTTACCCAACAATCCAGAAACAAGGGCATACTAAACCCACTAGCACAACAATGTTCATTGCAGCACTATTCACCATAGCAAAGATATGGAAATAACCCAGATTTCCCTCAGTTGATGAGTGGATCAACAAGTTGTGGTATTTGTACACAATGGAATTCTATGCTGCTGTCAGAAAGAATGACATCGCCCCATTTGTTAGGAAATGGAAAGACTTAGAACAAATCATATTAAGTGAAGTAAGCCAGACTCAAAGGAACTTAGGCTCAGAGGTTTCCCTCATTCATCATAATCAGTAGAAACCTTGGGCTCTACTAGCAGAGATTGTCAATAGAGCAAAAGGCCATATATAAGGCCATATAATGTGAAGCTAATTGAAAGGACCTCCAGGATATTGACACAAAAGCCATATAATGAATGATTGTTGTCCTTAATGTACTATGTTGTCTCTCATCTCGCTTGCTGTCCCTTGGTTATCCCATATTGGTATAGTATCTCACTTTGTTATCTGATATATTGAATTTATTTGTATTTGGATATTTGAAATTTGATAGGGAAGGGGGGAAAACCAAGACGGGTGGGGGGTGTGGGTTTGGAGGGAAATGGGTACCAAGACATGTGAAAGGGTATCAATGTATGTGACTTAATGCACCTTCTATCTGGCAAATATCATCTAACCCTTTTACTAATTACAATAAAAAAATTAAAAAAAAAGAAAGTTTTAGTGTGTGGGGAGGATGATGGGGTCAAATACATTTCTTCTTAGAAATTTACCTCATCTGGTTGCCCTGGATTTTCCTGGCCTTCTTCTTACAGAAAGTTCTGTTATACTGGATTTGTGGCTTGGCAATGATCTAGCATGTACATCTTCGAGTAAGACATCCACAACTTCCATGCCTGAGACTCGAGTTTCCTGACCTTTGGCAACAGCACAGCAACATCTTTCTTCCTCCTGAGCCACAGGCCAAGTGAGCTGGCTTGAGCTGGTTGTTAGTTACAGTGGCTTGGTTACCAGGGTTCCATATTCTGTTCCATTGTGAGGGAGGCAGGGTCACCTTTCAGGGCCCAATGACCAAAGATCCTTGCTCACAAAAGACCTCACCAAAGACATACTGGAGGCTGAATCTCTCCTCCAATCTCACAATATACATGTGGATGTAGTATACAGCACACCTTATTTGTCCAATCCCAATGTCTTCCACTAGGCCCAACTACCAGTCTGGTCTCAGGCTCAAGGAGCCTTTCTTAGGTAAAATCCAAACTTAAGGGTCAATATTGCCCTCATCCTTTACAAAACATTTGCTTCACAGTGCCTTCTCTGCCTGCATTTTGCCCCTTGTCGAATTTTTTTTTGTTTTTGCTAGTCTTGGGACTTGACCTCAGAGTGTGAACATTGTTCTTGGGCTTTCTTTAGGCTTTAGCTGTCCCACCGAGCCACAGCACCACTTGCAGCGTTTTCTATGTATGTGGTAATGAGGAATCAAACCTTAGGCTTACTGCTTGGTAGCCAAGGACTCTACCACTAGGTCAAACACACAGGGCATCTTGCACATATTTTTGACGTCAATCTACTAGGATATTATTAGGTTTCTGTATCCTAATCAATTTTTTCCTGATGATTAGCTTTGCTGTCATGTGTAAAAAATGCAAGAGGGAAAAACACAGAAGAATTAGTGAAATTAAAAAAAAACCCGAGGACAGTGCTCAGGCCCTGAATTCAAGCCCAAGAATGGCAGAAAGATAAAAGAAAATAAAAATGCTTTTTACGAGCTAATTCACTCACAGCATTTGCTTCTGAAATCTTCGCTTCTGCATCTTGTGAAATAGCCCTTTCCCTCAACGTAGACAAGAAAAACAGATCCATCCCATGGTCCACTGTGAGGCCACTGGTTGGGCTAAGAGCTAGTCGTGCAGCAACACATAAGTTTTATTCTAATACTTTCCAAACTTTGTACTCAAATATGCTACCTACTTACCAACTTAGGTCAGTTATCCTTATGCTATAACTTTTCTTCATGACTACAATATTCTTACACTCCTACGTTAATCGTTTTGTACCTCCCCTGACCTCTCTCATTCTTTTTTTCTATCTCTGGACCTCTGCTCGTCTTTCAACCCTTATACTGCACGGATCTACACTTGATGGCTGTTGAGCAATATTGTATATGTAGGTGGTTAATTATTCTCTAGGCTCAGAGGGACTTAAAGACAATAGAGATTGGATTGAGAGGCTTATTGTGTTGGGTATAAATCGCTTATCAGTGGTTGTATTAGGCTGGTCTGTAAGTGCACAAAAAGAAAGAGTGATAATACCAATCAAAACTTGTGAACATCTAGTATCTGCCAGGTACAGAGGTCTAGGTTGGTTATATCTGAAAAACTATAATCGTATTTAGTAGTAATCTTGCTCCCATTTTCAAATGGGCAGAACAAGAAACTCAAGAAAAATGTCAAATCAAGAAACAACATCCCCCACCCAATGTAAACAGACAATGGAACAGTCACTGGCAAACCTAGAGGAGAGTCTTCCAATTGCAACACAAATGCAATTGATAAACATCATTAATGAAAAATGTGAGAATATGAAGAAAGAGATAATGGAGGAAGCCATACCTGAACAAGAGGAAAGCAAAAAAAAGGTGATAAGTGAAAAAGAAGAAGCCATAAAGGAGGCCATAATAAAGGTTTTTCAAAGAAAGATGGATGAATTCAAAGAATCCACAAATAAAAACTGGACGAAACTCCAGCAAATGTCCAAAGAAAATAAAGCTACTGAGCTAACCACTCAAAAGGAAATCAAGGAGATAAAGAAATCCATACATGATCTAAAACAAGGGATGCAAGGCATCAAAAGTGAGCAATTAGAAGCAAGGGAGATTAAAAATAAAGTAGATAGCTTTGATAGCAGGTTAGACATTGCAGAGGAGAGAATTTCCGTGGCTGAAGATAATTTAGGTATTATAAAGAACAGAAAATGAGTCAATCCAAATCTAGGAAATATGAGAGAGCGCTTCAGGAGGTCCAAGATACAATTAGGAAGCCTAATTTAAGGCTAGTTGGTATTGAGGAGGGCGTGGAGAAAGAGGTCAATGGTATTGGAAATATACTTCAGGGAATCATCTCAGAGAATTTCCCAAATATCCAGAAGGGCAGGCCCATCCAGATACGAGAAGCTTTTAGAACCCCAAACAGACCTGACTAGAAAAGAACATCCCACCGCCACATTGTGATCCGAACTGGATCAATAGAAACGAAAGGAAAGATCCTAAAGGTAGCCAGGGAAAAGGGATCAGTAACCTACAAAGGCAAACCAATCAGAATAACCCCAGATGTCTCAGAAGAGACCATGCAAGCACGAAGTGACTAGAAGCATATATGTCATGCCCTTAAATCAAATAACTACCAACCAAGAATACTGTAGCCAGCTAAGCTCTCATTCATAACTGAGGGAACAATAAAAACATTCCATTCCAGGGAAAAGCTGCAACAATATGTCGAAACAAAACCAACACTACAGAGAATTCTCAAAGATGCTCTATACATAGAAAACCAAAATAAATGCAATATATGGAAAGAAATGGCACCTAAACAGCATACCGTCTAAGGACCACAAGAACTGTCAAGACACAGGCCCTACTAAAAGCTTTTAAAAATGGTAGGAACTAATAAATATCTCTCAATCCTAACTCTCAATATCAATGGACTTAACTCTCCAATTAAATGGCATAGGGTGTCTAGTTGGATCAAAAAGCAAGAGCCATCGTTCTGCTGTCTTCAAAAGACACATCTTACCCCAAAACAATCATCTTTTGAAAGTGAGAGGTTGGAATAAACTCTATCAAGCTAACTGCCCCCATAAACAGGCTGGAGTTGCCATCCTCATATCAGATACAACAGACTTCAAACTAAAATTAGTAAGAAAAGACAAAGAAGGTTACTACATACTACTAAAGGGATCTTTCCTCCAGGAAGACATAACGATCCTAAATATTTACACACCCTTTTGAAGATTCTCAAATGATTGAAGATTCTGCCAGTGTAAGTTAGATTCCGGCATTGATATTAAATAATGCTATGAGTAGGGATTTATATTTGAAATATCACTGTTGACAAAATCTAACACACATTTGCTTAGTATTTGCTTTTGATTTCCCAAGAAGTACAGTACAATCTAACACTTGTGGCATATATCGACTGGGAGAAATGATTCAGAATATGTGACTCATTTGAACAGGAGTCAGTGAAAGATACAGAAGCAGGATACCCATATTGTGATAATTTGTATCTTTTGCATATTTTGTGTTTGTTGTTAATTCCATATGTAGTGTACATTTCTAGGTAAAAACTTTTTTCCAAACAATTTGTTATTTCAACCGTAAAAAAAGACATTTATATGCCTGATAAAATTCATAGAATCCAATTTTTTCCATCTTATTTTTTGTTTTTTGGGTTTTTTTTGGTGGGTCATAGATCTTGAACTCAGCCTGGGCACTATCCCTGAGCTCTTCAGCTCCAGGCTACCCCCTTACCCTGGAGCCAAGCCCCACTTCCCATTTTCTAAAGGTAACTTGGAGATAAGTGTCTCAGTTCTTTTTGTGCCAGGATGGCTTTAAACCTTGATCCTCAGATCTCAGCCTCCTGAGTAGCTAGGATTATAGAAGTGAGCCACCACCCCATCATGCTCAGCTTTCTGGTTTTTTTTTAAACTCGGTTTAAGCACTGTCCTTCAGCTTTCCTCAAGCCTAGTGATCTTCTACTTGAGCCACAGCACTACTTCTTGTTTTTTCTGTGTATGTGGTACTGCGGAATTGAACCTTCGTCTTCATACAAGCACTCTACAACTTTGCCAAACTCCCAGCCCCTCCACATTAGTTTTTATGATAGATCTTTCCATGCATCCAGGATGGCTAGAAATCCTTCTTGAGTTTCCCAAGATCAGGGAGTATAGGTGTGTCCCATCCTGTGTGGCTACATAACCATTGTTTAGGGTACAGTTCTCTCTTCATTCTACCCATCTAGAGCAATTTTCATCTTCCATGTATAATCATTAAACATTCAGCTCCTGTTCCTCTCTACTCCATTCTCTGGAACCATCGTGCTTTTTGGCTCTAAGGGTTTGTTGATCCTTGGAAGCTCTGGAAGGGAAAACATACCCTAGCTCTTCCTTTATGACTGCTATATTTTTAGTTTACTGTAATCAAGATTCATCTGTAAAATATAGTAAAATGTTCTTCCTTTTGAATGCATTGTTTTGCATATTTCTATCTTTGGATTATTATTAATAGTTGTGAATGGATTCTCCACATATTTGTTCTAGTCTCTGCTTTCTCTTCCATTAGGTACAAATCTAGAAATAGAAGTGTTGGACCATATTTCTATGTAATTCTATATTTAGTACTTTTTTAGCACTCTCCACGCAATTTTTGATTGTTTTATATTCCTTGCAGAACTATTCCAAAGTTCTACTTCTTCTCACTACCTTCCCTGGAATAGTTAGAGTTTGAAAGTTGTTTTTTTGTATGCGTGTGTGTGTGTGTGTTTGTGTGTGTGTGTATGTGGATCTTTTTGTTTAAAACTATATTTATATTAATATACTTAAAGTAATGATGTCATTGTAATTTTAATTTTTCTCATGACTGTTAATATTGAACTTCTTTCTTCATTTTGAACTACTATTTCTATATATTCTTTTTAGAAAATCCTCTCCAATCTCCAATTTTTTTCCCTTTTTTTTGTGGGGTAGTGGGGAAAGTCATGGGGCTTGGACCTTGGGCCGTGAGCTCTTTAGTTTAAGGCTATTGTCCTACTCTGAGTATTGCCCCTCAGTTCTTCTGCTCACAGCTCCCTACCCCTCTTCCCATTATATACAGAACAAAGGTCATCCTCAGTCTTTTTGAAAAAGTAAAACATACAGTAAATTTGTAGCATGAAACAGCAAGAAATAAATTTCTTGCCAGGGGCAGTGACTTCTACCTGTAATCCTAGCTACTCAGATATCAGGCTGATATCTAAAGATTTGGTTCAAAGCCAGCCTGGGCATTAGAAAGTCTATGAGACTCTCATCTACAGTTAACCACTAGAATATGGGAAATGGCACTGTGGCTTCATAGGTAGGGTGATAGCCTTGAGTTGAAGAGCTCAGGAACAGTGCCCAGGCCCAGAGTTCAAGCCTTACAAATCCCCCAGCCAAAAAAAAGAATAAAAAGTTTCTTCCCCAAGTGATTATTATGCCAGACATAGAACATTAACATTCTGGGTGTACTTCACAGTATTATTACTTGATACCCTAAGATTTTGCAATATTCTCTCAGTATCAGCATATGTCATCATATATTGTAGTTCCTTTTCAACGGAATAATTCCATTTATAACCTAAATCTACTCCCCCGACTTATTTTTGTTGATACCACAATTGCTCTGCCATGATATGCCACAAGCCATTAAACATTTTATGGTGGGTAATTGGAAAGGAGTCTCATGGAATTTTGTGCCAGGCTGGCTTTGAAACCATGGTCCTCAGATCTCAGTCTCCTGAGTAGCTAGGATGACAGGCGTGAGCCACCAACACCTGGCTTGCCTTTTTATTTTTTTGTGGGTCTTGGGACTTGAACTCTGGGCCTAGGCACCATCCCTAAGCTTTTCAGGTCAATATTTCATGTAAGTCTAAACATTTAAGAAAAGGAATACAATTCCAACGAAAAAAGAATAAAATTCCAGACATGGTGTGTTTATAACTCAGTGCTAATTACTTGATGAAAATGTGCCATTCCAGAAGCTGGTGTCATTTGATGATGTAGCTGTGGATTTCAGCTGGGAGGAGTGGCAGCATCTGGACAATGCTCAGAGGACCCTGTACAGAGATGTAATGCTGGAGACCTACAGCAACCTGGTGTCCTTAGGTGAGCAAAAGTCAAATTCACTTGCAAGGCCAAGTGCCTTGTTATTTTGCAGATACGTGAATGTTTATCAAACTTTCAATACTATTTAAATGAAAGATTCCAGGCCCTGAGAAGTATCATTACTTTCTAAAGAAAACCTAAGGTAATTTTGTACTCATTCTTCAGGATACCTTCAGGATACTTTGACAACAGTTCTAAATTATGTTTCCTCTAATGGAGACGACATTCCAAACTTACACAGTAATTGTAAGTGGATAAACCATCCAGAATAGAATATATATCATTATTGGAAATAGGATCTACAAATCACTAAACAGTGAGTTTATAATGGAAACCTGGCACTAGGTGCAATGTTTCATGCCTGTAATCTTAAAATATTCAGGAGGAAGAAATCTAAGAATTCTAATTTGAAGCCAGCAATGGCATAAAAATTGCCATGAAACTCTATAACTCCAAGTAACCCCTCAAAAATGTTAGTGGAGTGTCAAGAGTTTGACTTTGTGGTTGAGTGCTTGCCTAGAATGCATGAAGACCTATGCATGTAAGTGGAGCTGGGACTCAAACTGGTATTTTTCTAGCCTTGAGCAAGACAGCTAAGTTTATGCCATACAAAATGAATCCAGAGCTGGGGAAAAGTCAACCATGGAGCCAGTGAGAAATGAGAAAAAAGATTTAATAGATAACTTGTGAGTAGGATGTCTGCAAACTTAAAGCAATGATGACACAGCATAAGCAATAATTCTCTACTGTTTCTAATTTACAGGGCCCTGTGTTCCCAAACCTGTATTAATTGACAAGCTAGAGCACTGTGCAGAACTCTGGATAGGAAATTCCTCTGACAAGACTATCACAGGTGAATGAATGCATCTTCATATTGATGTTGGAGCCTGAGCCCCATTGGTAAGTTCATGTTGTGATGTACTGAGCAATAATATTCTTAGTAACCCTAAATCCTGTGTGGAACCTATGGAATTCTTTGTGAATGAATCAAGAATCATTTTCTTTTCCCAATCCTATGCTTGGTCTCAGGGCTTGAGCAGGGTCCTTGGGTTTTCTCAAGGCTAGCTCTCTAGTTCTTGAGTCATAGCACCACTTCTGGCTTTTTCTTTGTATGTAGTACCAAGGAACTGAACCAGGTCTTTGTGCATGCTAGCACAAACCCCCGGCACCAAGAATCATAGGGTGATATGATGAATTCTATGTGGCAGTAGAGTTAAAGTTAGATTTCTCTGTAGAACTCACTGTGAAACAAAATAAAATGAGAAAGCCATGAGCCCGTGGCTCATGCCTGTAATCCTAGGTACTTAGGAGGCTGAGATCTGAGGATCAAGGTTCAAAGACTGACCTATCACAAAACACCTTAGACTCTTCTCTCCAATGAACGAATAGAAAATGAGAAGTGGGGTTGAGTCTAAAGACATAGGGCAGTAGCCTTGAGCTGAAGAGCTCAGGAAGAACAGCCAGGTCTAGAATTCAAGTCCCATGACCGCAAAACAAGAAAGAAAGAAACAAAGAAAGAACGAAAGAAGGAAAGAAAAAAAGAAAGAAAGAAAGAAAGAAGAAAGAGGAAAGAGGAAAGAAAGAGGGAAGGAAGGAAAGGAAGAAAAAAAGAAAGAAAGAAAGAAAGAAAGATATTTCATTTCTTTAAAACTAAGACTATAAATGATTGAGCAAACAAGGAATAAGTCCGGGCATTATTCTCTGATAAGGATAATATCTTTATGCTGGTAGGAAGAGACTGGTATTCAAAACCAGACGTTTCCACCAGAAATTGAGCCTAGTGGTAGAGTGCTTGCCTAGCATGCACAAAGACACAGGTTTTATTTCTTATTACAACATACATAGAAAAAGCCAGAAGTAATGAATTCATTGGTAGGGTTCTAGTCTTGAGAAAACCCAAGGACAGTGGTTAGGTCCTAAGTTCAAACCCAGGAATGAAGGAAAAAAAAACAACAAAGTTTCAATCAACATAAGAAAATTAACTAGACAATGAGCTGGGGATTTTCTGGTCTTCAATGGTTCTGAGGGACAGGAGTGTTAGAAAAGGAATTTTTATAAGACTTCAAATGGAAAGAAACAAATTTCAAAATTCCCACAAATACCTAAATTGAGACTTTAGTGAGAAGTTGTAACTGAAGGGATATAGGTGTAAGTCCTTACTCTTAAGAATCGTTCTTGCTTGAATCAAAGGCAAACAGACATTTAAACCAAACTTGTGGCCGCTGAATCTAGAAAAAATTCGTGTTCCTCACTTAATGGTTAATAAGCAAACAGCATTGAAACTGGGTAAGGTAATCCTATCTGCTACTCAGGACCTGAGACTCTTATCTGTAGTTAACTCTAGAAAACAGGAAGTGGGGCTGTAGCTCAAGGATAGGGGTTATAGTCTTCTGCTGAAGTGTTCAGGGACAGGGCCGAGGCCTATGAACTACAAAAAAAAGAAAAGAAAAGAAAAGAAAGTTTTAAAAAGATGCAAAACAGCACAATATTTAGAGTATTTCTCAAAAATAAAAGAAAGGCAGCTATTCCTCAATGTATAAACAAAACAGTATTTGAAAAAAAACAGCTGCAGGTATATTATAGATAGTATTCAGCTTAAAACTGTAGCAATACATAGTTGGGTAATTTCAATAAATATTTCCTGTGATATAAAAAGAGAACTAAAACACAGAAAAACATTATTGGTCATTGTAAAATATCATTTTCTTAATAGGTTAGGGAGAAAAGCATATATTTCTCACAAATCAATTTCCACTTTTATATTTTAAAATATCTAACACTTAGGATGGGAAAGTAAAGTCATTACCTTTACAGTAAGGAATATTTGTATCTCATGTATGTTTGTGTATTTTTTTCTATGACTCATTTTAGAGGTCCAGGTAATGGAAAATGTGTTCAAGACCTGCCAGGAAAGTCCACATGAATGTCTTTGTGAAGTAGCAGTTGCAAGTAGTATCCAAGTGGAGGAAAACGTGAGATTTGCAACAACTGTAAATTTGAGCTCTACACATAATCCAGAGCTGATTAGTAATAACGGTAACAACTTAGGGGTGAGGACTGAGGAGTTCATAAAGTGTCAGAACATGCTTCTGTCTCCTAAGCCTGATGAGATGCATACTGCATATAGATCTCGAATGTCTCCTGTTCTTAAAAAATCCATCGGATATTCAGAGCATTTTATTCATGATTGTGACAGTCCAAAAGATCTGCAGTATCATAATTCTGTTCTCCCTGCCCAAGAAATTCTTCAGGGAGGGAGGAAAACTGCTAAATGTACTGTGTGATGAAAAATATTGTACTTAACACCGACCATCACTACACATCCGAAAATGTACACAGGAGAGACTCCTCATATATGTAGTGAATGTGAGAAATCTTTCAGTAATGAAATACGCCTTACAATACCTCAGAGCAAATATCCGGAGATATGTGATGCGTACATCAAGTGTGAAAATTAATTTCTGAGGAGTCAGACCTGACGCTCCAACCTCGATCTCCAAGAGAAGACAAACCTTATGAATATGAGGAACGTAATAAAATTTCTGCCCAGAATTCAGCTCTCAGCACACATCAGACATCTCACACAGAAGAGAAATCTTTAATGGGATAAATGTGGGAAGACTTTTAGACTGAAATCATGCCTCACTTTGCACCAGAGAAGACACACAGAAGAGAAACCTTATGAATGTAACAAATGTGAAAACTCTTTCACCCAGAAGATACACCTTCGAGTTCATCAAATAACACACACAGGAGAGAAATCTTATAAGTGTAATGAATGTGGAAAGTCTTTCCAAGGGAAGGGAAAACTTCGTGTTCATCAGAGAAAACACACAGGAGTGAAACCTTATGAATGTAACCAATGTGTAAAGTCTTTCCGACAGAAATCTTCCCTCAAATTGCATCAAAGAACACACACAGGAGAGAAACCTTATGTGTGCAACAAATGTGGAAAGACCTTCAAGTGGAAGTCATATCTTGATGGGCATAATAGAACACACACAGGAGAGAAAACTTATGCATGTAGTGAATGCGGAAAGTGTTTCAAATGGAAGGTAAAACTCCATGTTCATCAGAGAATATACTCAGGAGAAACACCTTATGAGTGTAACATATGTGGAAAGTCCTTCACACAGAAGCCAAACCTCAACATGCATAAGACAATTCAAACAGGAGAAAAACCTTATGAATGTAACCGATGTGGAATGTCTTTCAAATGGAAGTCTTCCCTCAAATTGCATCAGAGAACACACACAGGAGAGAAACTGTACGAGTGCATCAAATGTGGTAAGACCTTCAGATGGAAGTCACATTACAGGAGGCATAACAGAATTCACACATATTAGAAACCTTAGGAATATAACCAAAGTTGAAAGTCTTTCATGCAGTATTCACTCTCCAGGAAGCGTAAGAGAGTTCACACATATGAGAAGCCTTAGAAATGTAATAAATAGGAAAGACTTTTTAGTCTGTGGAAGAAAACTCAGCTTGTGTCACAGAACCAACACAAGATAAAACCCTTAATGAATGTAGCAAATGTTCAGTCTTTTCCCCAGAAGGCACAAGTCAAGATTTATCACTAAACACCCACAGGATAGAATCCTATGAATAAAATGAAAGGGAAATTTTTTTGAAGAACTCATACTTGAGTTTGCATGATACCACACAGACACAGGATAAAAATCGTATGAATATAAGAATATGAAAAATCCATCATGAACGCATGACTAAGTATAAAATGCACATAGGAGAGAAAAACCTTATGAATATTACAAATGTGGAAAGTGTTTGACCTGGAAGGCATACTTCTGTGTTCATCACAAACCTGATTCCCATAGAAGAAAAGAAAACTAATGAATAGAACAAATGTGCAATGACTTTTAATCAGAAGTCAGTCTTCAGTACATTTCAGAACATACACAATAGAGAAATTCTGAGTAATGAAAAACATTTAGCTATATATAGAATCTCTGTATATGGGAGCATTAGGGTAAGTCTTCTAAACAAAGTCAACCTTCAGCAAGCATTAAGAGCACTCACAGAAGAAATAATAGCATGTAGGAAAACCTTTGTCAGAAACCTCTAAAAGCTGACTGTGTGGCTTAGTGGTAGAGTGCTAACCTATCAAGGATGAAGGCCTGGGTTAGATTCCTCAATACTACGTGAAAAGAGCAAGCCAGAAGCAGCACTGTGGTTCAAATGGTAGAGTGCTAACCTTGAGCAAAAGTAGCTCAGGCCCTGAGTTCAAGCCTAAGGATTGGAGAGAGAGAGAGAGAGAGAGAGAGAGAGAGAGAGAGAGAGAGAGAGAGAGAGAGAGAGAGAGAGAGAGAGAGAGACAGAGAGAGAGAGAGAGAGAGACAGAGAGAGACAGAGAGAGAGACAGAGACAGAGACAGAAAGAGAGAGACAGAAAGAGAGAGAGAAAGAGAGAAAAGAGAGAGAAACACGAACTTCTAAATTTTACAGAGATAGAGAAGGAGAGAGAGAAGGAGACAGAAACTAATTTCTAAACTTTACAGTCTTTCTATTTCCTTACAAATTCGTGTATGTCATTATTTCTGACAGCACAGAATTCCATTGTGTAAAAATACCATATTTGATCTACTCATCAACTGACGGGCATCTGGGTTGGTTCCATACCTTTGTTATAGTAAATAGTGCTGTGATAAATGTTATTGTTCTAGTGAATTTAGTGTGTCCTATCTGGACGATTGGCAAGTAGTGAAATTGCTGGATCACAGGGGAGCTCTATGTTTAGTCTTTTTGGGATACTGCCATAGTGCTTTCCATAGTGGTTGAACGAGTTTGCAATCCCACCAGCAGTGTAGTAGTGATCCCTCCTGGCCACATCCCCTCCAGCATACGTTATTAGATTTCTGGATCTTGGCCATTCTAACTGGAGTGAGGAGGAAAAGGGAAAGAGGAACTGAAACTTTCTCTCCTTACAGATGACATGATTCTGTATTTAAAGAACCCTATAGACTCTACTCCAAAGCTGCTTGAGCTGATATAAAACTTTGGTAAGTTAGCAGGATATAAAATTAACCCTCAATGTCAACTGCCTTCCTATATGCCAACAAATGAGAGGAATGAGGCAAAAATCAGGATAGCAACTCATTTTGCTATCAAAGTAAATAAAATACCTAGGAATTAATTTAGAATGTAAAGCACCTTTTTGATGGAACTATAAACTCTGGAGAAGGAAATTAACGCAGAACTGAGGAAATGCAAAAACCTATGCTCCTGCTTTGGAAGAAGTAATATTGTAAAAATGGCAATCTTGATAAGGACTATCTACAAATTCAGTGCAATATTCATCAATATCCCAATGTCATTCTTTAAAGAAACAGAAGAGGACATTCAAAAGTTCACTTGGAATAATAAAAGACCCCTTATAGTCTGTCTTCTTGCATGATACATAATGTTTAATCTCACCTTCTCCACCAAAATCTCACCTTTCTCATTGAGACATAGGTGGCCCTGTTTACTAGCAGCAAAGGCTCAAACGCGCAGTTTCAGGTGTCACCACTGCCTCTGTTACTGGGTAGATCCAACTCCGTCATTGATTCTGAGGTCTGCTCTGGGAGTCTTGGTCACAAGTTGTTCTGTGGCATCTGCTGCCAGCCTGTGCCTATTTGCTTCCTTTTCCTCCAACAGCCTACAACAGGGAATGAAGTTCAGGCGCTGATGCTCTCCTTCATATGCAGGGCAGGATGAGCCCAACCCTCCCACATCTTCCTCTTCTAATTTTTGGGAAAAAATGTGCTGGCAAAAGTCCTCAGGTGTGGCGCATGGCTGATCCACACTTTTAATCCAGGCTGGTCAGGAGGCTGAGATCTGAGTATGGAAGTTCCAAGTCACCTAGAACAGGAAAGTCTGATAGATTCTTACTACCAAAAATAAAAACAGCTGGGAATGGAATTTGGGCTCAAGTGGTAAAGGGCTAGTCTTCAGTAAAAATGCTTAGTGCCCAGGCCCTGAGTTCAGGCTCCAGCACTGCCAACAACCTCACTTTAGTGAGATTTTAGCTTTATCCATGTAGGCACATCTCACTGGAATCTTTGCTGGTAGAGATAGTCTTCATAATTTTGTCTCAAGGTAAAGGTCCTCCTGGCGTAGTACACAAAAGATGTCATGGAGAGAGGAGCCCCACTTGCTCCAGGTTTGAAGATGGCATAGGTCAAGCCAGCATGGAGTTGGCACATCAGTCTTTTTCCTAGCACCACCTACCAGTGAATGTCAAATGACATTGATTGTTGTGGGATTGTGTGATTGAAGTGCCCCATTAAGGGCAGAGTAAGTACATCCAAACTTGGATACCAGGCATGCTGAAATCTCAAAGCTAAGATTTCTGTTGGCTACAGAAATGCTGGTGTGTCTGTGATTCACTAAAAGTTCAGGTGCAAAGATTCTGAAGCTTGATGCCATGTGTTTATTCCATTTAGTAAAATTATTTTAATGCACTGTATAAGTTAAAACATTTGATAAGAGTCAGGGGTAGTGAAAACATTGTTCTTGAATTCAGGTGTCTGGCAGGGTAATGGGGGGGTGTTGGTGGCTGGGACTATGAAGCTGGAGCTGCTATCAAACCATGGATCATGTTCCTCTTTGTCTGGGAGAAATGACTCCAAAGATGAAATTTGAATGGTGAGGAAAAGATGATGATGTACTCAGGCAATTTCTCCTAAACAAATGCTCATGTGGAAGTGGGATGGGGGCTGGGCATATCTGAGGCAGAGCTTAAGGGGGCTTCTCATGGCGTTGAGAACGTTCCTTGCGACTTTAGGCATGCAGCAGGGTGTTTTAGATGACCATGGTGAGATGGATGGAATAAGACTGGAGACAAGATGAATGCTGGGATCCTGCAATGCTCTTGCATGAGTGGCTGGTGGCTCACCTGAAAGAACTAATTATGTCTAAAAAAGAAATCAGGAATTTGTTTTGATTAGATAATACCTGTAATCCGAGGCATATTCAGGATCCTGATCTTAGTATTGTAGTTTAAAACCAACCCAGCAAAGGGAAAAATGCATGAGACTCATACTCCCAGTTTAGAGTAAGAACAAAGATTGAAGTAGAGCTGTGGCTCAAGAGCTAGAGTGCTACCTTGAGCAAAGAAAAGCTAAGAAAAAGCTCCAGGTCTTGAGTTCAAGGCCAGGAATGAAAGAAGGAAGGTAAAAAAAGGGAAGTATGTGAGGAAGGGAAATATATAAATGAAAGAGAGAAGGAACTAGAAATTTAAAATTAGAGAATTGTTAAAAGTCATCAGTCCTTCTAAGAAAAGTGTTGGAGTATGGGTTCTATATGTGGTGAACTGGAAGCCCAGCAGTGACTTGTTAACCAAAGAGTCACCATGATGAGCAAAGGATAGAAATCTGCATGAGCCTCTTAGCGGATGGAGTCACAGAAGAGAACCTCAGCTCCCATCCCATAGTTAGAAGTATATAGAGATGGGGAAGTTGGCATCACCTTGATGTCATTGTGTCCATGGAGACTGGAAGCCATGGCTCTGTGAAAGCACAATGTTCTGGTTCCTGAGCTGGGAGGCTGAGGAGAGCCAAGTCCTGGCCATGAAGAAATCAGGGTGGCAGCAGAGCAACTCTGCTGCAGTGTGTGCCTGCTTGGCTGTTCTTATTCTGTGGTGGATCAGGCCGGAGCGGGTGATAGTAACAGTTTTGTGGTCACAAGCCCTTCACCAAGAGCTTCCTCTGGGATCCTCATAAGCTACAGGGTGGCTGGTGTTGGGATGTGTGTGGGGTGGAAGTGACAGAGGGATGGACGCATGGCAAGGTGGGTGAAGAGATGAGAGGAATGATGAGAGCCCAGTTCATTGGTTTCCAAGGTTAATGGGTGGGAGGTAGAGAGGTATGATGGAGGAATGATGGAGGCAGGGGAAGGTGGTGACAGAGTGAGGCCATCTGTAGTGCCAGCCTGGCCATCATCTGAAGCCCATAGGCAGCTTCCTGATCCTTCACTTAGTCCTGCTCCTTGTGGAGGGAATGTCACGTGTACCCAGAGCTAGGGGTGGGGCAATGTTAGTAGCACCTGGAGAACCATTGGCCTCTACCTGGGTGAAGGGTGGTTATGGCTCCCAGCTGGGTGGCCTGATAGCTATGGAACAGATCTCTCCTTAGCTACCACAGTCAGTGGCTGCTCTCCATCTAGGGTTAGGGCACCTGCTCAGCCATCAGGACACCCCATTCCAGGACAGAGGCCTACAATTCAGATGGCAGCACAGGGGTGAAGATGATCTCACCGTAGCCCTAGTTACATGGCTGCCAAAGCATGCAGGACAGGATGAGCTGGGGGAGGATGTTCTCTGTGTTTTTCCACAGCCTATACCGACCTTTTCTTGTGTCTGATTAGACCAAGAGAGTACCAGGTTCCCTCTCATAGTCCTGGTTCTTTTTCTTTTACAGTCATGAGGCTTGAACTCAGGTCCTGGGTACTGTCCCTGAGCTCTTTTGCTCAAGGTTGATGCTCTACCATTTGAACCATAGTGCCATTTCCAGCTTTTCCTTTTCATGTGGATCTCTGATATGTCCAGTGCTGTGCCTGCAGGGAGGCACTCACCCCACAGACAGAGCCACCTCTGCCGTGACTGTGACTGCCCACAACCCTCAAATCCAATCCTTGCACACCCCTCGACTCCAGTTTTAGCTCCTCTTGGACTGGGTGTCCAGCCTACCCCGTCCTACACTCACAAAGGGTCTACACTTGTCTTCCCAGGGTCCTTTCTTCTGCCAGCCAGAGTACAGACTGTGCACATCTTGACGATCACAGAGCTCAAAGCCCAAGGCTGAGATGCAGAAGGGGGTGACCCAGTAGCTGCACAGGGCCCATGGATCATCCTGTGCATCCCCCAGCCTGTGACTTCCCCCACCCCCTTGGCAGGGAAGCTCCATGCCCACATCCTGATCCCTGGTCCCCTCCAATTCCATTCTCCCTTGGATTTTGCAGACTGTCTACCATCAGGATCTAAAATTCTATTCATCACTTTATGTCCTTATCACTGATTTGCTACTTTGCCAGGATCTCCCCGTGCCTGGAGAGTGGGCATGTCATGTACTCTCTGTGGAGAAGTTGCCCCAGGAGAAGAAATATGCACTTCATGTGAGTTTTGGACAGGGCCGGAGGGCTCCCTAGGATCAGAAGCCACGGGAGGGGTGCAGATGGGGGAATGCTAGGGGCCCCAGGGGACAGTGGGAGTTAGGGCACAGTTGGTTCCTTCTGCAGGGTTGACACCGCTTCACAAACCCAACAGAATGAGGTTCACATTACAGATGTCAGAGACAGTGCAGATTGCCAATGGGCGCAGGGGTCACTGTCACCTCCAGATGCTGGCTGCATGCTGCGATGCACGCAGAGATGTTTTCAAGATCAGATAATGAGGATGTTACAGGGTGTAACCATTCTTTTCAGATGGCTCTCTAGCTCTCTTGAGCTTCATCTCTATCTTTGGCTTTTTCTTGGCAGTTAACTGGAAATGAGAGTTTCATGGACTTTCCTTTCTGGACTGGCTTCAAACAGAAGCTATGCACAGTTTTCAAACCATACCCTACTGAAGAAGGGAAGCTTGATCTGGTGCGTAACTGGGTTGCACTTTGGCTCCGTTTGCTATGCCTCACGGGAGGGGGCTCATCATTTGTAGACTAAGATCTCATGAACTTCAAAGCCAAATGCTACCTGAAAGTTCAGGGTCCCAGCCTATGTGTTGGGCATGGGTGAATACATTCTCTGTTATGCTGGGTCATCAACCCATGTTTTAAGCTGGAAGTAGGCAGTGCCACATTTGATAAGAACATCTGCCAGAGATTGTCACCTCATGAAAGCAGATTCTAAATTTGTATTCCTTTTCCTGTGGTGGAGAAATCCCCTCCAACTTAGACAGTCTCACATCCACCTGCAGGTCACACTCCTAATGCACCCTTGAGTGTCCTCATGGTATTGGGATCTAAGTTTGTAGGGAACGCTGGTTTAGTCCATGAATTATTTGGACAAGTGATGACAAACGTGTTGTGGATTAATATGAGAACAATTTAAGAAGCCCTGGAGGAGCATCAACCTGACCCTCTGTGGTGCTATAAATCTGATAGGATGTTCCAGACTGAGAAACAATCACATGGCTTTGTGTTTGGCATCCAGACAAGTGAGTGCATGTCTTAGCTGTCAGCCAATACAGAGGAGGACATGAATAAGTGGGTGGAAAGCATCTGTCAGACCCCTGTCTGGGGGCAGGTGGAGAGAACATAGGAAGGTAGATACCATGGCTGTGGTTGGGCCAAAAAAAAGGGTAAAAGAGGCAAAGGAACCAGGTACTGGTAGCTCAATACTCTCATCCTAGCTACTCAGGAGTTTGAGATCTGAGGATCACAATTCAAAGCCAGCCCAGGACAGAAACTCCATGAGACTCTCATCTGCAATAAACTACTGAATGCAAGAAGCTCAAGCTCAGTGACAGCATCCAGGCCTAGCGTTCAAAACCCAGGACTGGCAGAAAAAAGTATCAAAGGACAAGAAGCTGGCCAAAAGTTAGAGGGACTCTATCTTGACAAACAATACAATGATAAGTTGCACTCAGAAGACTTGCACAAAATCTGGAAATGCCTGAGACCTATCTATGTATGTTTCCTGTTTTTCTAAATATATATGTTTATGCATTTATATATTAGTATAGAGAGACAGATCAATACATATGACTATACATATATACATAGCCAGACACTTATGGGTGGGTGGTATACTGTGTGAGAGTTTGTGTTTGTGTTTTGTGGATGGCTATCTCTGTTTAAGAAAGATAGAAAATATGTAAATATCTTTAAAAAAACTTGATAAAATATAGAGAGACATAAGCTCTTGACGGAATCGGAAATGACAAGATTATTCACAGGCACGTTTATCCTTATGGATTCCTCAGCAAGTTTTAATTTTTTTCATTATTTTCTTTCTTTTTTTGAACCAGTGCTAAGGATTTCTTTCAGGGACCAGGTGCTGCCAATTACTAATTTTCTCATGGCTGGTACAAGAGGAACTGAGCCACAGTTCCACTTTTGCCTTATTTATTCGTGCTTAACTGAAGATAAAGATTTCTATCAGTGACTTTCTTTCAGGGGCTGGATTCTAACTAGAATCCCCAGACCTCAGGCTTCTCTATAGCTACAATTAACAATATGAGAACCCAGCACTGGGTTCCAATGCACAGGGCAAGAAATTGAGTGAATCTCTCAACTCCAATTAGCTATAATAAGCTAGAAGTGAAAGACCAATACCTTTGAGGAAAAGATGCTGAGGGTTATCACACAGGCCCTATGAGTAAGCCCTAAACCCTGTACACATGTGTGCATGCACACATTGGCAGATACACACACACATGCACACACACACTATCTCAGGCAATATTGTATTTTGAATTAATATCCAAAGATTGGACAAAGGATAGCAAGTAATAAAATCTGTTTTTCTTGTCTACATTGAGGGAAAGGGATAAGTCACCAGATGCAGAAGCAAAGAATTCAGAGGCAAATGCTGTGAGTGAATAACTTGTAAAAAGCACATTTATTTTCTTTTCTTTTCTTTTGTTTTTTCTGCCATTCCTGGGGCTTGAACTCAGGGCCTGAGCACTGCTCTTGGCTTTTCCCAAGTCTAGCCCTCTGCCACTTGAGCCGCATTGCCATATGGATTTTTATATCTGTGTGATATTAAGGACTCAAACCTAGATCTTCATGGAAGCTAGGCAAGCACTCTACCACTGGGCCAAACTCTAAACCCCGATTAAGTATTTATAAATAGTCATCATCATCATATCAAAATATCCTTTCTCCTACAAAGAATGAACACTTATCTATGTCTGTAAGACTTTTTTTTATGTCACCAATGCTTCTGTGATTTTCCCACTTGCATTTTTACAGATGACAGCACAGATATTCATCAGGAAGAAAAATAGATTACGATACAGAAACCTAACAACGTCCTAGTAGATTGAAGTGAATAATATGTGCAAGATGGCCTGGGTGTTTCATCTATTTGTAGAGTGCTTGGCTACCACACAAAAAGACTCTGGTTTGATTCTGGAGTACTATATACATAGAAAACGCTGGAAGTGGTGCTGTGGCTTGGTGGGACAGCTATAGCCTAAAGAAAGCCTAAGAACAATGGTCAGGCTCTGAGGTCAAGTCCCAGGACTAGCAAAGAAAATGTGCAAGAGGCGAAATGCAAGCTGAGAAGGCACTGTGAAGCAAAATGTCTTGTGAAGGGTAAGGGGAATAGTGACAGTTAAGTTTGGATCTTACCTAAGAAAGGCTCCTTGAGCCTGAGACCAGGCTAGCACTTATGCCTAGTTAATGACTTGAGATTTGAACAAAAAGGTGTGCTGTTTACTACATCCATATGTGAGGTGGGAAGGGAGATTCAGCCTCCAGTATGTCTTTGGGGAGGTGTTCTGTGAGCAAGGAGCTTTGGTCATTGGGCCTTGAAAGGTGACCCTACCTACCTCACAATGGAACAGAATATGGAACCCTGGTAACCAAGCCACTGCATGTGACAACCAGCTCAAGCCAGCTCCCTTGGCCTGTGGCTCAGGAGGAAGAAAGATGTTGCTGTGCTGTTGCCAACGGTCAGGAGGCTCGGATCTCAGGCATGAGAGATATGGATCTCTCACTTGAAGAAGTAGATTCTGGACCAGTGCCAAGCCAAAATTCCCGTATATCAGGCATTTCTCTAGGAAGAATGCCAGGAAACTCCAGGGCAACTCAGATGAGGTATATTGAGAGGAAACCTATTTGAACCCATCATCCTGCCCACACACTACAACCTTCTTGTGTGCTTTCAAGTGACTATACTGAGATTAGAGTGTGTCATTTCCAATCTACTCTATTCCAATTCCACAGTGTGAAGTGTGGTCCCATTCCTACGTTTGAAATATCCACTGTTTTGCCAACATAATGTGATGGTAAGTCAGCTCAGACTCTGAATGACCCTTGTAACCTATGGATCCTGGAGGAAGGCCTGTTGGAGATGCTGCTGACAAAGCTGATCGCTGCCTACCAGAAAGGTGATCTCTTTTATGTGGGAAACTTCCTGCACAATTTCAAATAGTGGAGGACAATGTACTAGTTGTTGGAAATTCTCTTGAAAAAGTGAGTGTTCCCCCCCAAACCCAGGTTTGCTCACCCCTCCTGGCCAAGCCTTGGAATACTTGGCTCCTCTCTGAGCCTGTTTGGTTCACTGGAGTGTTCACAGGGGAGCTAAGCATGATACAAGTGCACAAACTACTTCATCATGACTGGGACACCATGCCATTTCATTTCCCTCACAAGCTACTGGAGTCTCAACAGTGTGCTTACTGAGAAGTTGGATTTCAGGCATGAGTAAGTGGCTCCCAACTGCAGCCCTCACCTAGGTGACATCCTAGGAAATCCCATTTCCCAATAAGAAATGAGGTGTCAGTTCTAATGGCGGAGGCCTGTGAAATACTGGCGTCAGAGGAAAAGCTGTGGGCTGAATCACTTTTGAGCCATCAGGGAGGGATTGTGATAGCTTTGCCTGTTAGAACCTGAAAGCATTTACATTTTGGTGTGTGGTCCAGTGCTGCCACTTGAACCTGAACCCAGGTCTAAATACCATTCCTTTGGTGTTCAAAAATTAGCACTGTACCATTTGAGTCATAGGTCAAGTTCTGGCTTTTTGCTGCCTAATTGAAGACAAGTGCCTTTAGACTTTTACTGACTAGACTGGCTTTCCACTGTGATCTTCAGAGCTCAGCCTGCTGGGTGGCTAAGATTAGAGGACTGAGCATTTAGTTCTTTATTTAGAGCATTCACTTATTGATTAATTTAGAGCATTTACTTAGTTAATTTAAGATGCGTTTACTTTGGACAGATGCATAGAGGCCTCTCTCAGAAGCTTCTGGAAGTGGGGTGTAAAAGTCATCCTGTTCTCGAGTGTCTCTTACCCCCCTCCCAGCACATAAGTGCACATCTCTGCAGGACAGCCACAGCATTGGAGTCCTGCAAGAAAGGGACTTTGGTAAAAGGCTCAGGATGGAGAGAGAAGGCTCTCACTTTCCTTGTACCGAATGTGCCCACAGCATCATGTGTTCCATCTATACGATGTGAATGGACTTCTACACCAGTGATTTCGACGAGTTCAAGAACTGCCACACCCTGACACAACTCAAGCTCTATATGAGGCTCCACATACCGGCTTTGGACCTGCTCTTCTAAACACATACTTTTTGACCAGCTGGAGGAATGTGCGACCAGTAAGACCAAGAAAAAGTAGAAGTCCTGGTGTGGGTGCCTCAGAGCCTGTGAGTAGGAAGCCCATGTGGTCTAGATATTGGTTGTCCCTTACTTCTACAGAGCTTGGCAAAATGCCCTTTATGGGTGGTGTCAGCCAGGTAATGTCTGTCCTCTGACAGGACTTGGGAATAAGCACTCATTAGAAAGACCCTACACCTCCTCAGTGTTCAGTCCAAACTCCAGTTCTACAGGTTCCTCCATTAGATCCTCATGGAAGTTGAGTGACACTTCAACTTGCAGGGTCCACTCTGTCCACTCTGTACCTATTTCCATTCTTAGGTTTGGGTCATCGTGGAAGAGCTTATCCTGAACTCCGGATGAAAAACCCACCAATGGAGCTGGTGACTGATGGAGACTGAGAATCATCACTGCACTCCAGAAACCATGGGCCTTCTGTAGAAATTACCAAACAGGTTTAGAGTCCTGTGGATATACCTTTTGCTCTGAACCCCATGTGTGACACAGTTGAACCTGCAGATACTATGGAGGAAGAAAAAGAGCAGCCAGATTTCCTTCCGTTTCCTTTCACACTCCACCCAGAGTCAGTCCATCTGAGTCAGAGTAACACTCCACTTATTGTGCAAGCTGAAGGGGCACACGCTGGGCTCATAGAAAATGTCCCCATGGGAAGCAGCAAGTGTACTCTCAATACTGGATTCATTGGAGGAAAATGAATCCATCCTCACAGAATATCCAGACCCATCCATCTCACTAAAAGAGACTCAATCTCCATTCGACAAACCAGAATCCATCCCCCTCTTAACTCAGGAAGGACATTCTGTTTCTCATGAGGAAGGAGACCCTTCTGAGGACTCTGAAGGAGAATTACTGTCTGAAGGCAACTTGGAGGCCAGTCTGGATTTAGAGCTTCCCTGTCCCCTTCCTAAAATGACATCTCTTTATCTTGCTCTCATGATTCTTGTCAAGTATTCATTGTATTTACTTTGCTAACTATTAAACTCTCATTGTTAATATTATGGTGTGCAGTTCTTCAGTGCTTATTATACTGTGTTTTATTTTCCACTTATAATGTGAGACCTCAGACACATAGGTCCTGTGTGGGCCAAAAACCAGAGAGGTCTGGTCCCATAGAAGACAACCTTACTGGATATACAGGGAACTATGAAATGCATGGAATCACCAGGAAACGAGGCCAGGCCTCCATGGAAAGACAAGTCAGCTACCAAAGCTTAAGGACAGAGCAGATGCCTGGAAATGTGTTTTGTCAATCGGGAGAAGTGCCAGAGTAACTGTAATATTATGTGGGACTCTGTTCTGTGAGTTCAAGTCTGTTTATATATCCATTGTGCTTTGTACAAATATTTAAGACAATTAAAACTCCACAATAGCATCAAAAATCTACTTTGGCTTTGAATGTGGCCTAGTTGTAGAGTGCTCGCCTAGTATACAAGAAGACCTTGATTCAATTCCTCGGCACTGCATACACAGAAAAAGCAGATAGGGCACTGTGGCTCAGGTGTCACAGTGCCACCCTTGAACAAATGTGGCCAAGGACAGTTCCTGGTCCCTCAGTTCAAGCCCCAGGACTAGCCAAACAAAAAATGATACCATTTTCCACACATTTGGAAATAAATCTGTTTTATCTAACGCTACTTCTTTTTTGCCAGTCCAGGGTGTGTGCCACCAAGCCAAACTACTGGCCCCCAACCTTACTATTTTTAATCATTTCATTTTTTTACATAATCATATTTCATGCTGTCTGTATTAATAGCATAAACAGTATGCTTAGTGTAATAATTTTAAACGTAAAACATAAGAAATTAATAACTAAAATTCCTTTTTTATTATTTTTATAGCATTACTACAATTTTATGAGAAAAATTACCTAGAATGTTTATTTTAGAGTTCAAGTAATCCATTTTGATAAATATATCAACCTACATCATTTATTTGAACACATTTTAAACTTTTTTTTTCGGGAATGAAAATACATACATATTTGTTGTAAATGAAATTTATGACTTGGGGGGAAGGGAAAAAGAAAAGGGGGAAGGGGGTAACAGTGTTTACAAGAAATGTACTCATTACATATGTAACAGCAATCTCTTTGTATATCACCTTGACATCAAATTTTTTGAAAAGTACAATGAGTTTAAATGTCTACTTTGTGCAGAAATTTTTTTTGCCAGTACTGGGCTTAGACTCAGGACCTGAGCACGATCCTTGTTTTTGTTTTTGTTTATTCTTAAGGCGCAAGTTCTATCACATGTGCCACAGCACCACTTTTATTTTTTTTATCTATGTTGTGCTGAGGAATTGAACTTGGGTCTTCATTCATGCTCGGCAAGAACTCTTCCACTAGGCTTAACTTATGGCCCCAGTGGGAAGGAAGTTTTCCATAAAATATGTAGGAAATATGTACACTAAGGAAAAGCCATCAAAAATAGAAGAAAAATTATATACTTAGATAACGACATGCCAGTATTATGGCAGATCTCTGTAATTCTAGCTTCAAGAGTGGCCTATTTGGACCGGGAGTTGGCTGGCTGAAGTAAAGTTCTATCCTTGAGCAAGCCCTAGGACAGTGCTCTGGCCATGAGTTGAAGCCATAGGACATGCAAAAAATAATAATTTAATGCCCGTGACTGGTGGCTCACCCTGGTAATCCTAGCTACCCTGGAGGATCGAGGTTCAAAGACGGCCCAGGCATAAAAATCTGTGAGAATCTTATTTCCAAATAATCCAGAAAATTCAAAATGACAATGTGCCTCAAGTGGTAGAGCTCTTGCCTTGAGCTGAAGAGCTTAAGGTAAACATCCAGGCCCAGAGTTCAAGCCCCATGAGTGAAAAAAAGAAAAAGAAAAAGAAAGCCCTTATCTAAGGCTGGAGTGCACACTAGTGGTAGTTTGCTTGCCTAGTATGCACAAAGCCCTGTGTTCAATTACTCTGTACCACTTACACCAGAAAAAAAAGCTGGAAATGATCTCATAAGATTGGGTTCTGAGGATCACAGTTCAAAGCCAGACCAGACACTAAAGTCCATGAAAATATTACTTCCCCTTAAGCACCAGAAAACCAGAAGTGACACTGTGGCTCAAGGTGTTTAATGTTGTAGCCTTGAGCTGAAGAGCCCAGGGACACTGCCCAGGTGCACAATTAAAGTCTTACAACCAAGAGAGAGAGAGAGAGAGAGAGAGAGAGAGAGAGAGAGAGAGAGAGAGAGAGAGAGAGAGAGACAGAGAGAGACAGAGAGAGACAGAGAGACAGAGAGACAGAGAGACAGAGAAAGACAGAGAGACAGAGAGAGAGACAGAGAGAGAGAGAGAGAGAGAGAGAGGCAGACCGACTGAGACAGACAGAGACAGACAGAGACAGAGACAGAGACATCAAACAGTCAGGCACTGCTGGCTGAAGCGTGTAATTCTACCTACTATGGAGGCAGAGATTGGAGGATCTTGGTTCAAAGCCCAAAGCCAGCCTGGACACATATGTTTGTGAGACTTACATCACCAATTAACTACCAGAAACCAAAAATGGAGCTGTAGAGGAAGAGCGCTAGCCTTGAGCTGAAGAGGTCAGGGACAGTCCAGGCCCAAAGTCCAAGCAACATGACGAATCAATAATAAAAAAGAAGATAGCTAATAGTAATGATGAATAATTTTGGGCTGGGAGTTTGGCCTAGTGGTAGAGTGCTTGCCTAGCATGCACGAAGACCTGGGTTCAATTCCTCAATATCACATACATAGAAAAATGCTGGAAGTGGTGCTGAGGCTGAAGTGGTAGAGCCCTAGCCTTGAGAAAATATAAGGACAGTGATCAGTCCCTGAGTTCAAGCCCAGGACTGGCCAAATCAAAAGTAGTAGAGCACTGGCATTGAACTGAAGATCTGAGGAACAGCCCAGGCACAGAGTTCAAGCACCACAAACAACAACAACAAAATCTATGAAATGGCAGTGGTGGTTTTAGGCTAAGCAAAAATAGAGTAGAAACTGGTAAAATACATATTTGTGTGTAGGCAAAATAGCCAGACTTATGCATTAGAACAGGATAGCAACTTGAAAAAAAATTTTGTTTTCCATCTCACTAGGTCCTGTCTCTTAATTTATTCAAGTAAGTAAAATGCTGGGTTTTATAATCGTTGCTCTGAATATTAGAAAATCATAATATCTCTCATTAACCAACAAAGACCAGGAACTGGGGCTTCGTTCAAATGGCAGAGTATCAGGCAAGAGAAGAAAAAATTGAAGTAAGAACTTGAAGTTCTTGATCCAGAACCTGCATAGTAACAGAGCAGCAGCCTGGTGATGGTACCTCACACCTATAATCTTAGCTACTCAGGAGGCTAAGATCTGAGAATCAAAGTTTAAAGCCAGCCAAAGTACCCAGTTAACTGCCAGAAAAACCAGAAGTGGCACTGTGGCTCACAGATTAAAGCACTAGCCTTGAGCTGAAGAGCTCAGGGACAGTGCCCAGGCCCAGAGTTCAAGCCCCACAATTGACAAAAATCAAACAAGCAAACAAAACTCACAAAGAAGCCTGCAGACCACAGTGGTTCTGCTGAGTCTCTTCTCTATGGGGATCAGGAAACATTTCACTTTTTCTGTCTCTTCCCATCTCAACATTCATACTAAAATAAGACTGTGTTGAAAGTTTCAATTTATAAAAATGTTTTTCATGAAGCACCCTGAAATATTCATCGCTTATATCTCAATTGAAGACAGTTGATTTGGGGCTGCATTGGTACAGTGCTAGCCTTGAGCAGAAAAGGTCAGGGATAGAGCTGAAGCACTCAGTTGAAGACCCAGTGCCAACACACAAAAGAAATTATGCACTTTATACATATTTTCTAATTTCTTAATGAATTTTTCAGTCTGCATAAATATAGGGTACATTCCTTCTTACTTAGGTAAGATTGCTCTTTTTTTTTCTTTTTGCCAGTCCTACGGCTTAGACTCAGGGACTAGACATTTTCATTGGACTCGCTTGCCCAAGGTGAGTGCTCTGCCTCTTGAGACACAGCGCCACTTCTAGCTTTTATTTTGAGTATGCGGTACCAGTGAATAGAACCTAGGTCTTCATGCATTCTAGGTGAGCACTCTACCATTAGGCTACATTCCCAGGCAATGAGATTCCTCTTACAGTCATTGTATGTTCACAGAGTTTGATCTCACACACTGTAGGGCCCTGGTTGGCTTTGACCTGTGATCCTAAACCCTGAGCATCCTAAGTAGCTGAAATTAAATTGTGAGCCAGCATGATGGCTTCCATTCTTTTTTCTACAAAAATATATGTAGTTATGTAAAATATATCTATAGCTGAAAAAAATGAATCTCTCCCAAACAAATCTTCAAAGAAACAACCATCCTATTAAAAGGTGGGCTAAAGACTTAAAAGAGTATTCTCTGAAGAAAAAATTAAAATGGGCTTTAGACACATGAAGAAATGCTCCATATCTCTAGCAATAAGGGAAATGAAAATCAAAACAACTTTTAGATTCCTCTTGACTCCAGTCAGAATGGCCATTATCAAAAAATCTAATAAGAGATACTGGTGGGGAAGTGACCAGGGGGATCACACCTACACTGTTGGTGTGAGTGTAAACTCGTTCAACCACTAGGGAAAGCAGTGTGGTGGTTCCTCAAAAGACTGAACATAGAGCTCCCCTATGATCCAGCAAATCCACTACTTGGCATCTACCCAATTGTCCAGAAAAAAGGACATTCTAAAGCCACTAGGAAAATTGCAGCACTATTTACCATAGCAAAGCTATGAAACCAACCCAGATGCCACTCAGTAGATGACTGAATCAAGAAGATGTGGTACTTATACACAATGGAATGCTATGCTGCCATCAGAAGGAAAGACATCGCCCCATTTGTAAGGAAATGGAAAGACTTGGAAAAATTCATATTAAGTGAAGCAAGCCAGACCGAAAGAAACATAAGCTCAATGGTTTCCCTCATTTGTAATAATTAGTTCACATCTAGGACTCTCCTAGCAGAGGATTACAATAACTGAAAAACCTAGGTATATAAGGTCATATAGGTTGAGACTAAATGAAAGGATCTCTAGGATGTGGGAAGAAGAGCTATATCTTGTGTCATCGTTGCTCTTAATCTTGTGTGATTTTTGTCCTTAAACTACTATGTTATTTCTCATCTCTTATTTTGCCCTTTGGTTAATGTCAGATTGTTACTGTATCTGATTTTTTCCCTGGCATATTGTATATATGTTTATTTGTTTATGTCAAATAGGAAAGGGAAGGGGGGAAACAAGATGATTGGGAAGGTGAGGGGAGAGGGAACTGGGGACAAAAACATGTGGAGTGGAATAAATGTGTGAGAAGTAATGCAGTCCACTACCTGTAAATGTAATCGTAACCCCTCTATACATTACCCTGAAAATAAAAAAGAGACTATAAAAATATCTGTAGAAAATGAGGTTGGATGATGGAAACAACCAGATGCCCTACTAAAAAAATGTGATACACACACACACACACACACACACACACACACACACACACAATGGAATGATACATAGCCAACCGACAAGATAAAATAATGGCATTCTTGGGGAAGTGGATGAAAAGGAAAAAAATCATATTAAGTGAAGTAAGCCAAACTCAAAGGAACATAGGCCCAAGAGTCTCCCTCATTTGTCAAATTCAGTAGAAACCTTGGGCTCTGCTACCAGAGATTTATAATAGAACAAAATCTACAGACATTGTGACAAATAGTATGACACTAAATGTAAGGACCTCCAAGATAAAGAAACAAAACTCATATAATGAGTGATTGTTGTCCTTAATGAACTATGTGATCTCTTATCTCTTTTGCTATCCCTTGGTTATATCATATTGTTACAATATTTCACCTTGTTTAATGATATATTTCATATGTGCCTAATTGGTTATTTGAAATTGGATAGGGAAGGGGGAAATGAACATGAGTGGGGGTAGGGGAAGGGAAATGGGGACCATATCATTACAAGGGGTATCAAAGTTTGAGAAGTAATGCACCTTCTATCTGGTGAATATAATGTAACCCTTGTATAAATTACAATAAAAATAAATACATAAAAAGAAGATCTGCACAGAAAAAAATAATAATGGCATTTTTGGGGTAGTGGATGAAATTAGAGTGAATCCGGTTGGGTGAGATAAGTCAAGACCAAGGAACAAAAGTACATGGTATCCTTAATATATAGATATTAGTTTCAAACAGTAGTAGAGCGATGATTGAATAGTTGATACCCAAAGTTCTGGACATAATTTTGGAGATATAAACATAACTACATAGACATAAAAATCTAGGATAGACTATACACTCTATAGACATGTGTTTCATTATAGATTAATCTGTATCTATGACATACAATGACTCAGCTTAACTTTTACTCTATTCTAAAATCTATGTGCCAGTGATTGTATAGCGATTCCCTTCTTCAATACTTGTTGGTTAAACATGACATTTGAAATATGATGTAAATTTCAATGTTAATAAATTTTTTTAAAAAAGAGGCTAGAGGTAAATACCACTAATGTACTTGCTCTAAGTGGTACAGAAATTTTCTTAATGAATCAAGGGGTTTTATTACATCTTTATGCAATTATTTTAGTTCTGAGTGTTCTACACTCAATGATACTTCTGGAAAGATGATATAGCTGACTGTGTAGATGGTATGAAGACATACTGGCCTAAACGTAGAATAAAGCATTGGTAAGTGGCTGTTAGCTGTCAAGATTCTACTGGAATATGTGGAATGATTTTATTAAGCACAATGCAGGCTCTTAGTCAGATCAGGATCAAGATTATGTGGTTCCATGAGATGAATGAGGAAAGATCAGAAAAATCTACAAAGATATCCAGATATACTTTTGACACTAAGGTATCTGGACTCCTTTTTTTTTCTTTCTTGGTGGGGAGCTTGAACTTTGGACCTGGGCAAGGTCTCTTAGTTCTTTTTCCTCAAGGCTAATACTGTACCAGTTTTAGCCACAACTCCACTTAGTTTTTGGGTGGATAAGTGGAGAGTAGAATCTTACAGTTTTTTTTTGTTTTCGTTTTTTTGCTTGTAAAGGCTTTGATTCACCTTCTCCCTGGCTAGTAGAATGACAATTATGACCCTCCAGAGCCTGGCTAGTGATTCTTTGAAAATTGGACTTTCTTCCAAATCACGTAACTGGTTCCTAGCAAAGTTTTGAAGCCTGACTTAAATGTGACAGATTTTTGTCACTTGGAGACACTCTGTGCTGAACGTTAGAAATCTACCAGCTGAGTCACAGTGGCACTTCCAGTTTTTTGTTTATGTGGTGCTGAGGAATGGAATCCAGGGTTTCATACATGTTAGGCAAGCTTCATTTTCAGCCCAAGGTTTTATGTTTTGTTTTTTCAGTGTTGTTGATTCTAAGGTACTGTATGATGTTCTTTCATTTTCTTTGCTTTTTACCTCTTTTCTTCTTTTTCCCTTTAGTTTTATTCTCTGTAGTCACTGTGTTGAATTCGGGTACCCTGTGTCTTGTGATTTGGGTAATGGAGAGGGTATAATAAAATGGTAAAAGAAAAAACAAAGGAAAAAGGGTGAACCACTTGAACAGTGATACTTGGAAGACACTAAACGGAAATGAACTGAACAATCTGGGTGGAGAGGGGGCTGAGGGTAGGAAAACAGAGAAAAATGAGGGAGGGGATAACAATTTTCTTAAGAAATGTGTTCATTACTTATGTAACCGTATGCCAACTATATATTGACTTAACAAAAAAATTAACTTAAAAAATAATTTAGCCGGGTATGGTGGCTCACACTTGTAAATGTAGCTACTCAAGAGGCTGGGATCCAAGGATAGCAGTTCAAAGTCAGCCTGGGCACTGAAGTCCATGTGACTCTTATCTCCAATTAACCACCAGAAACCCAGAAGTGGCCCTATGGCTCAAGGGATAGGGCAGTAGTCTTGAGCTGAAAAGCTCAGTGACAAGACCCAGGTGCAGAATTGCAGTCCCATGACTTGAATGATGAATGATACTAGCCAGGCTCTGTGCGCTCACACTTGGAATCCTATCTACACAGAATCAGGTTTGAATCCAGCCCAAACAAATTGCATGATATTCTGATTTACAGTTCATTACCAAAAATCTGGAGGTAGAGCTGTGGATCAAGTGGTAGAACACTAGCCTGAAGCAAAAAAAAACATTTAAGGACAGTTCCCAGGCCCTGGGTTCAAGTCCCAAGACTTGCATAAAACAAACAAAATGTGACGCTGAGTCGTCCATCATTTGGTGTTATAGTTCAATATTCTTGATATGCGTCTTAGAAATTAAGTCCCTAGCAAATACTCTCCCCTGAAATTCTGCTTCATGGCTGATTCATAGAATTTCAGCATCATTACTATCACCTTCCCGTTAGCATAGCAGTCTACTATTGAAAATTTGAACAAAACTTTTGAGTAATCCTAATTAATCTGTGTATCATCTGCACACACATAAAATCAGCAGCAGCTATGATCTACTATTATCTAAATGTATTTAATCCCTTCTTGAATTAATGAGCCTTAAAGAGTAAAACATATGAAATAGTTATGAAACTAACAGTCACCATTCTTCTACCTAATATTGTAATATAAGTTTATAAATGCAAGACTATTCTGAAGTGTGCAGAAGATAGCTTCTAATTATAATATTCTCATGAAGTATAGTTTTTAAGAAACATGTTGCTTGCTTTGGGAAAGCAAAGGCAAGGGAAAATGATATAAGTAAGTTCCCTAATTATCAGAAGGAAAATATTATTGGGTTTAGATCAACTTTCATTCATTCCGTGCTGATGAAACAAATATTTGCAATTCCTGAGGCCAATCACTTCATTGTGATGCACAATCAGCCAGCTTAGATCAATCTTCCAAAAACGGAAAGGAACAAATGAGAAGCAATTAAGGTTTCCAAAATGAACCAGGTGGTGGTGGCAGCTCACACTTGTAATTCTATCTACTCAAGGCCTGAAATCCAAGGATCTGGACTAAGTCTGTCTGTTATGAAAATATTCCTGTCTGAAACATCATGTCTGTTATCACAGCCCAGCTGATACACTCTGCCCAACAGGTTCCAAACACCAAAGTCCATCTCCTATCTGAAATACTAGCAGACGTACTCACACATTATTTCCTCTTTGGGGGATAGTTGAAACAAGTACCAGAAACATTTCCCTGGCTTCAGAGTGGAAGTGGAAATATATACTCACTAGAAGCCCATCTAGTAAATTACAGTCAATCATCTTTCCTCACATCTTGTTAGTTAAATTGAACAATGAGTGTTTGGATCAGAAGCGATGTGTATGAGCATACAGGTTGTAAAAGTACTGTGATCCTAGCTACTCAAGATAAGCTGAGACCTGAGGATTCCAGGTCAAAATCAGCCATGCAATAAATTCCATAAGATTTTTACCTCTAATTAACCAGCAAAAAACAGAGCGTTGAATTGTGCGTAAAATGCCACAGGCCTAAGCTTTACATAAAAGTGGTAAGGGGTAGCATTGAGGATGTCCACTCTCTCCACTCCTTTTTACCATAGTACTAGAATTCCTAGGCAGTGCAATAAGGCAAGAAGCAAGCATAAAGGGGATCCAAGTAGGGAAAGAGGAAATAAAACTATCCCTCTTTGCCGATGACATGATTCTGTATTTAAAGAATCCTATAGACTCTACTCCCAAGCTCCTTGAGCTGATTCAAAGCTTTGGAAGGGTACCAGGCCATAAAATCGTCCCTCAAAAATCAACTGCCTTCCTTCACGCCAACAGTGAGAGGAACGAGGCAATAATCAGGAAAGAAACTCCTTTCACAATAGCCTCAAAGAAAATAAAGTACCTAGGAATTAGCTTAACTAAGAATGTAAGGGAACTTTTAGAAGAAACCTTTAAAATCCTAAAAAAGGAAATTAAAGCAGAACTAAGGAAATGGAAAAACCTCCCATGCTCTTGGACTGGAAGAATCAACATTGTGAAAATGACAATTTTGCCAAGGGCCATCTACAAATTCAATGCAATACCCATCAACATCCCAATGTCATTCTTTAAAGAAATAGAAGAGGCAATTCAAAATTTCATATGGAATAGTAAAAGAGCCGTATAGCAAAAACACTTCTTAGCAGAAAGAACAGCGCTGGAGGAATTTCAATTCGAAACTTTAGACTCTATTACAGAGCTATAATTCTTAAAACAGCTTGGTACTAGCACAAGAACAGGCCTGAAGTCCAATGGAATAGAACTGCGGACCCAGATATTAAACCACAGACCTAGGGCCACCTAATCATTGACAAGGGAGCCAAAAAAATAGAATGGAAGAAAGATAGCCTCTTCAACAAGTTGTGCTGGCAGAACTGGTTAAACATCTGCAGAAAATTAAGTTGGATCCTTCTTTGTCACCATGCACTAGAATTAACTCCAAATGGATCAAAGACCTGGAGGTAAAAGCTGACACACTGAAAAGTTTACAGGAAGGAATAGGAGATACACTAGGCCTCCTTGGCACAGGTCGAAACTTTCTTAATAAGGACCAAGAATCACAACAAATCAGAGAAAGGCTGGATAAGTGGGACTGCATTAAACCGCAGAGCTTTTGTATGGCAACGGATATAGCTAGTAAACTAATCAGGAAGCCTACAGAGTGGGAGAAGATCTTCACCAACCAAACAACGGACAAAGGCCTCATATCTAAAATATATCAACAACTCAAAAAATTGAATCACTCCAAAACTAACCTCCAAAGTAACACCCATCCCATTAAAAAATGGGCCAAAGCCTTAAAGAGAGTCTGGCAAATATCATGTAACCCTTTTACTAATTACAATAAAAAAAATTAAAAAAAGAAAGTTGTAATGTGTGGGGAGGATCATGGGGTCAAATACATTTCTTCTTAGAAATATACCTCATCTGGTTGCCCTGGATTTTCCTGGCCTTCGTCTTAGAGAAAGGCCTGTTATACTGGATTTGTGGCTTCGCAATGATCTAGCATGGACATCTACGAAGAAGACATCCACAAATTCCATGCCTGAGACTCGAGTTTCCTGATCTTTGGCAACAGCACAGCAACATCTTTCTTCCTCCTGAGCCACAAGCCAAGTGAGCTGGCTTGAGGTGGTTGTTAGTTACAGTGGCTTGGTTACCAGGGTTCCATATTCTGTTCCATTGTGAGGGAGGCAGGGTCACCCTTCAGGGCCCAATGACCAAAGATCCTTGCTCACAGAAGACCTCACCAAAGACATACTGGAGGCTGAATCTCTCCTCCAATCTCACAGTATACATGTGGATGTAGTAAACATCACACCTTATTTGTCCAAACCCAATGTCTTCCACTAGGCCCAACTACCAGTCTGGTCTCAGGCTCAAGGAGCCTTTCTTAGGTAATATCCAAACTTAAGGGTCAATATTGCCCTCATCCTTTACAAAACATTTGCTTCACAGTGCCTTCTCTGCCTGCATTTTGCCCCTTGGCGAATTTTATTTGTTTTTGCTAGTCTTGGGACTTGACCTCAGAGTGTGAACATTGGTCTTGGGCTTTCTTTAGGCCTTAGCTGTCCCACCGAGCCACAGCACCACTTGCAGCGTTTTCTATGTATGTGGTAATGAGGAATCAAACCTGAGGCTTTTTTCGTGGTAGCCTAGGACTCTACCCCTAAGTCAAACACACAGGGCATCTTGCACATATTTTTGACGTCAATCTACTAGGATATTATTAGGTTTCTGTATCCTAATCAATTTTTTCCTGATGATTAGCTTTGCTGTCATGTGTAAAAATGCAAGAGGGTAAAACACAGAAGAAGTAGTGAAATTAAAAAAAAACATTACACACATAGATAAGTGTTCATTCTTTGTAGGAGAAAGGTTATTTTGATATGATGATGATGACTTTATAATTACTATGTCAGGGTTGAGAGTTTGGCATAGTGGTAGAGTGCTTGCGTAGCATCCATGAAGATCTGGGTTTGATTGCTCAGTATCACATAGATAGAAAACCTTGATGTGGCACTGTGGCTCAAGTGGCAGAGGGCTAGACTTGAGAAAACACGAGGACAGTGCTCAGGCCCTGAATTCAAGCCCCAAGACTGGCAGAAAGGTAAAAGAAAATAAAAATGCTTTTTACGAGCTACTTCACTCACAGCATTTGCTTCTGAAATCTTCGCTTCTGCATCTTGTGAAATACCCCTTTCCCTCAACGTAGACAAGAAAAACAGATCCATCCCATGGTCCACTGTGAGGCCACTGGTTGGGGTAAGAGCTGGTCGTGCAGCAACACATAAGTTTTATTCTAATACTTTCCAAACTTTGCACTCAAATATGCTACCTACTAACCAACTTAGCTCAGTTATCTTTATGCTATATTTTTCTTCATTACTACAATATTATTACACTCCTACGTTAATCCTATTGTACCTCCCCTGAACTCTCTCATTCTTTTTTTCTATCTCTGGACCTCTGCTCGTCTTTCAACCCTTATACTGCACGGATCTACACTTGATGGCTGTTGAGCAATATTGTACATGTAGGTGTTTAATCATTCTCTAGGCTCAGAGGGACTTAAAGTCAATACAGAATGGATTGAGAGGCTTATTGTTTTGGGTATAAATCGTTTATCAGTGGTTGTAATAGACTGGTCTGTAAGTGCACAAAAAGAAAGAGTGATAATACCAATCACTTGTGAACATCTAGTGTCTGCCAGCTACAGAGGTCTAGGTTGGTTATATCTGAAACACTATAATCGTATTTAGTACTAATCTTGCTCCTATTTTCAAATGGGAAGAATAGGAAACTCAAGAAAAATGTCAAATCAACAAACAACATCCCCCACCCAATGTAAATAGACAATGGTACAGTCACTGGCATACCTAGAGGAGAGTCTTCCAAGTGCTACACTCATGCAATTGATAAACTTCATTAATGAAAAATGTGAAAATATAAAGAAAGAGATAATGGAGGAAGCCATAGCTGAACAAGAGTAAAGCAAAAACAAGGTGATAAGTGAAAAAGAAGAAGCCATAAATGAGGCCATAATAAAGGTTTTTCAAAGAAAGATGGATGAATTCATTGAATCCACAAATAAAAACGTGACCAAACTCCAGCAAATGTCCAAAGAAAATAAAGCTACTGAGCTAACCACTCAAAAGGAAATCAAGGAGATAAAGAAATCCATACATGATCCAAAACAAGAGATGCAAGGCATCAAAAGTGAGCAATTAGAAGCAAGGGAGATGAAAAATAAAGTAGGTAGCTTTGATAGCAGGTTAGACAATGCTGAGGAGAGAAATTCCGGGGCTGAAGATAATTTAGTTATTATAGAGAAAGAACAGAAAATGAGTCAATCGAAATCTAGGAAATATGAGAGAGCGCTTCAGGAGGTCAAGTTGCAATTAGGAAGCCTAATTTAAGGCTAGTTGGTATTGAGGAGGGCGTGGAGAAAGAGGTCAATGGTATTGGAAATATACTTCAGGGAATCATCTCAGAGAATTTCCCAAATATCCAGAAGGGCAGGCCCATCCAGATACGAGAAGCTTTTAGAACCCAAAACAGACCTGACCAGAAAAGAACATCCCACCGCCACATTGTGGTCCGAACTGGATCAATAGAAACGAAAGAAAAGATCCAAAAGGCAGCCAGGGAAAAGGGATCAGTAACCTATAAAGGCAAACCAATCAGAATAACCCCAGATTTCTCAGCAGAGACCATGCAAGCACGAAGTGACTGGAAGCATATATGTCATGCCCTTAAATCAAATAACTACCAACCAAGAATACTGTAGCCAGCTAAGCTCTCATTCATAACTGAGGGAAAAATAAAAACATTCCATTCCAGGGAAAAGCTGCAACAATATGTCGAAACAAAACCAACACTACAGAGAATTCTCAAAGATGCTCTATACATAGAAAACCAAAATAAATGCAATATAGGGAAAGAAATGGCACCTAAATACCATACCATCTAAGGACCACAAGAACTGTCAACACACAAACCCTACTAAAAGCTTTTTAAAATGGTAGGAACTAATAAATATCTCTCAATCTTAACTCTCAATATCAATGGACTTAACTCTCCAATTAAACGGCATAGGCTGTCTAGTTGGATCAAAATGCAAGAGCCATCGTTCTGCTGTCTTCAAGAGACACATCTTACCCCAAAACAATCATCTTTTGAAAGTGAGAGGTTGGAATAAACTCTATCAGGCTAACTGCCCCCATAAACAGGCTGGAGTTGCCATCCTCATATCAGATACAATAGACTTCAAACTAAAATTAGTAAGAAAAGACAAAGAAGGTTACTACATACTACTAAAGGGATCTTTCCTCCAGGAAAACATAACGATAATAAATATTTACACATCCAATCCCGGAGCTCCAAACTTCATCAAGCAAACTTTACTTACACTGAAACCATACATAGATCGAAATACAGTGATTGTTGGTGAGTTTAACACACCACTCTCACCTATGGACAGATTAACAAGGCAAAAACTCAACAGAGAAAACTTAGAACTGAACAACTATATAGACCAACTAGATCTAACAGACATCTGCAAAATATTCCACCCAGTAACAACACAATATACGTTTTCCTCAGCATCACATGGAACATTTTCTAAAATAGACCACATCTTAGGCCATAAAACAAACCTGGACAGATTCAGAAACACTGAAATCATTTAATGCACACTCTCAGACCATAAAGGCATCAAATTGGAACGAAAACCCTGTAACTATTGGAGACTGAACAACACATTGTTGAATCAAAAAAAATGGGTAATCGAAGAGATCAGAACAGATATCCAACTGTTTATGAAATTTAACAATAAGGAGCACACAAATATCAACTCCTTAGGGACACAACAAAGGCAGTACTCAGAGGAAAATTTATAGCGCTGAGTGCCTACAACAGCAAGTTGGAAAAATGGCAAACCAACTAGTTAATGTTTCACCTTAACCTCCTGGAAAAAGAGCAACAAACCAACCCTAAACCCATTAGGAGAAAGCAAATTATTAAAATCAAAGCAGAATTAAATGATTTGGAATAAAAAAAATCTATAGAAAGAATCAACAAAACAAGGAGTTGGTTCTTTGAAAGAATAAACAAAATTGACAACCCCTTAGCAAATCTTACCAAAAAAAGGAGAGAGCATATCGAAATAAACAAAATCGCAGATGAAAATGGTAATATCATGACAGAAATTATCAAGATCCAGAATATCATGAGGGAATACTTTTCAAAACTTTACGCCAACAAATTTGAGAATCTAGTAGAAATGGATGAATTCCTAGAAAATATTAACATACCCACACTGAACCAAGAAGAGCTAACCCAACGCAACAAGCCTATTTCAAACTCTGAAATAGAAATGGAAATTAGACAACTTCCACTTAAAAAGAGCCCAGGGCCAGATGGATTCACAGCTGAATTCTATAAGGTCTTTAAAGCAGAGCTCACACCAATACACCTCAAGCACTTCAACGAAATTGAAAATGAAGGTTCTTTACCAAACTCATTCTGTGAAGCCAGTATATCCCTCATCCCCAAACCAGACAGAGATTCATCAAAGAAAGAGAACTATAGACCCATTTCTTTGATGAACATCGATGCAAAACTTCTCAACAAAATACTGGCCAACCGTCTACAACAACTCATCAAAAAAATTATACACTATGATCAAACTGGATTCATCACAGGGAGGCAAAGCTGGTTCAACATACACAAATCAATTAATATAATGCAACACATCAACAGGAGCAAGGACAAAAATCACATGATTGTCTCAATAGATGCGGAAAAGGCATTTGACAAGATCCAAAACCCCTTTATGTTAAAAGATGTGGAGAAACTAGGAATCCATGGAACATTTCTCAATGTAATAAAGGCTGTGTATGAGAAACCCACTGCTAGTAGTATACTTAATGGTGAAAATCTAAAGCCATTCCCTCTAAAATCAGGAACAAGACAAGGATGCCCACTCTCTACACTCCTTTTTAACATAGTACAAGAATTCCTAGCCAGTGCAATAAGGCAAAAAGCAAGCATAAAGGGGATCCAAGTAGGGAAAGAGGAAATAAAACTATCCCTCTTTGCAGATGACATGATTATGTATTCAAAGAATCCTATAGACTCTAGTCCCAAGCTCCTTGAGCTGATTCAAAGCTTTGGAAGCGTAGCAGGCCATAAAATCAACCCTCACAAATCAACTGCCTTCCTTTACGCCAACAGTGAGAGCAACGTGGCAATAATCAGGAAAGAAACTCGTTTCACAATAGCCTCAAAGAAAATAAAGTACCTAGGAATTAGCTTAACTAAGAATGTAAAGGACCATTTAGATGAAAACTTTAAAAATCTAAAAAAGGAAATTAAAGCAGAACTAAGGAAATGGAAAAACCTCCCAGGCTCCTGGATTGGAAGAATCAACATTGTCAAAATGACAATCTTGCCAAGGGCTATCTACTAATTCAATGCAATACCCATCAACATACCAATGTCATTCTTTAAAGAAATAGAAGAGGCAATTCCGAATTTCATATGGAATAATAACAGACCCGGCAGAGCAAAAACACTTCTTAGCAGAAAGAACAGCGCTGGAGGAATTTCAATTCCAAACTTTAGACTCTATTACAGAGCAATAATTCTCGAAACAGCTTGGTACTGGCACAAGAACAGGCCTGAAGTCCAATGGAATAGAACTGCAAACCCTGATATTAAACCACAGACCTATGGCCAATCATAGAATGGAAGAAAGATAGCCTCTTCAACAGGTTGTGCTGGCAGAACTAGATAAACACCTGCAGAAAACTAAAGTTGGATCCTTCTTTGTCACCTTTCACTAGATTTATCTCCAAATGGATCAAAGACCTGGAGGTAAAAGCTGACACACTGAAAAGTTTACAGGAAGGAATAGGAGATACACTAGGCCTCCTTGGCACAGGTCGAAACTTTCTTAATAAGGACCAAGAATCACAACAAATCAGAGAAAGGCTGGATAAGTGGGACTGCATTAAACTGCAGAGCTTTTGTATGGCAACGGATATAGCTAGTAAACTAATCAGGAAGCCTACAGAGTGGGAGAAGATCTTCACCAACCAAACAACGGACAAAGGCCTCATATCTAAAATATATCAACAACTCAAAAAATTGAATCACTCCAAAACGAACCTCCAAAGTAACACCCGTCCCATTAAAAAATGGGCTAAAGACTTAAAGAGAGTCTTCTCTGAAGAAGAAACAAAAATGGCCTATAGACACATGAAGAAATGCTCCACATCTCTGATCATAAAAGAAATGCAAATCAAAACAACTCTAAGATTCCACCTCACTCCAGTGAGAATGGCCAGGGTCAGGAAAACGAATGACAACAGATGCTGGAGGGGATGTGGCCAGGAGGGATCACTACTACACTGTTGGTGGGAGTGCAAACCCGTTCAACCACTATGGAAAGCAGTGTGGCAGTGCCTCAAAAGGCTAAACATAGAACTCCCCTATGACCCAGCAATTCCACTACTTGGCATTTACCCAACTATCCAGAAACAAGGGCATACTAAACCCACTAGCACAACAATGTTCATTGCAGCACTATTCACCGTAGCAAAGATATGGAACCAACCCAGATGTCCCTCAGTTGATTAGTGGATCAACAAGTTGTGGTATTTGTACACAATGGAATTCTATGCGGCTGTCAGAAAGAATGACATCGCCCCATTTGTTAGGAAATGGAAAGACTTAGAACAAATCATATTAAGTGAAGTAAGCCAGATTCAAAGAACTTAGGCTCAGTGGTTTCCCTCATTCATCATAATCAGTAGAAACCTTGGCCTCTACTAGCAGAGATTTGCAATAGAGCAAAAGGCCATATATAAGGCCATATAATGTGAAGCTAATTGAAAGGACTTCCAGGATATTGAAACAAAAGCCATATAATGAATGATTGTTGTCCTTAATGTACTATGTTGTCTCTCATCTCGTTTGCTGTCCCTTGGTTATCCCATATTGGTATAGTATCTCACTTTGTTATCTGATATATTGAATTTATTTGTATTTGGATATTTGAAATTTGATAGGGAAGGGGGGAAAACCAAGATGGGTGGGGGGTGTGGGGTTGGAGGGAAATGGGTACCAAGACATGTGAAAGGGTATCTATGTATGTGAATTAATGCACCTTCTATCTGGCAAATATCATGTAACCCTTTTACTAATTACAATAAAAAAATGAAAAAAAGAAAGTTGTAGTTTGTGTGGAGGATGATGTGGTCAAATACATTTCTTCTTAGAAATATACCTCATCTAGCTGTCCTGGATTTTCGTGGCCTTCTTCGTAGAGGAAGGCCTGTTATACTGGATTTGTGGCTTGGCAATGATCTAGCATGTACATCTTCGAGTAAGACATCCACAACTTCCATGCCTGAGACTCGAGTTTCCTGACCTTTGGCAACAGCACAGCAACATCTTTCTTCCTCCTGAGCCACAGGCCAAGTGAGCTGGCTTGAGTTGGTTGTTAGTTACAGTGGCTTGATTACCAGGGTTCCATATTCTGTTCCATTGTGAGGGAGGCAGGGTCACCTTTCAGGGTCCAATGACCAAAGATCCTTGCTCACAGAAGACCTCACCAAAGACATACTGGATGCTGAATCTCTCCTCCACTCTCACAATATACATGTGGATGTAGTAAACAGCACACCTTATTTGTCCAATCCCAATGTCTTCCACTAGGCCCAACTACCAGTCTGGTCTCAGGCTCAAGGAGCCTTTCTTAGGTAAGATCCAGACTTAAGGGTCAATATTGCCCTCATCCTTTACAAAACATTTGCTTCACAGTGCCTTCTCTGCCTGCGTTTTGCCCCTTGTCGAATTTTTTTTGTTTTTCCTAGTCTTGGGACTTGACCTCAGAGTGTGAACATTGTTCTTGGGTTTTCTTTAGGCTTTAGCTGTCCCACCGAACCACAGCACAACTTGCAGCGTTTTCTATGTATGTGGTAATGAGGAATCAAACCTGAGGCTTTTTGCGTGGTAGCCAAGGACTCTACCACTAGGTCAAACACACAGGGCATCTTGCACATATTTTTGACGTCAATCTACTAGGATATTATTAGGTTTCTGTATCCTAATCACTTTTTTATTGATGATTTTCTTTGCTGTCATGTGTAAAATATGCAAGAGGGAAAAACACAGAAGAATTAGTGAAATTTAAAAAAAAGCATCACACACATAGATAAGTGTTCATTCTTTGTAGGAGAAAGGATATTTTGATATGATGATGATAACTTTATAATTACTGTGTCAGCGTTGAGAGTTTGGCATAGTGGTAGAGTGCTTGCCTAGCATCCATGAAGATCTGGGATTGATTGCTCAGAATCACATAGATAGAAAATCTAGATGTGGCACTGTGGCTCAAGTGGCAGAGGGCTAGACTTGAGAAAACCCGAGGACAGTGCTCAGGCCCTGAATTCAAGCCCCAAAACTGGTAGAAAATAAAAGAAAATCAAACTGCTTTTTACGAGCTAATTCACTCACAGCATTTGCTTCTGAAATCTTCGCTTCTGCATCTTGTGAAATAGCCCTTTCCCTCAACGTAGACAAGAAAAACACATCCATCCCATGGTCCACTGTGAGGCCACTGGTTAGGCTAAGAGCTAGACGTGCAGCAACACATGAGTTTTATTCTAATACTTTCCAAACTTTGTACTCAAATAGGCTACCTACTTACCAACTTATTTCAGTTATACTTATTCTATACCTTTTCTTCTTTACTACAATATTCTTACACTCCTACGTTAACCCTCTTGTACCTCCCCTGACCTCTCTCATTCTTTTTTTCTATCTCTGGACCTCTGCTGGTCTTTCAACCCTTATACTGCACGGATCTACACTTGATGGCTGTTGAGCAATATTGTATATGTAGGTGGTTAATTATTCTCTAGGCTCAGAGGGATTTAAAGTCAATACAGAATGGATTGAGAGGCTTCTTGCTTTGGGTATAAATCGCTTATCAGTGGTTGTATTAGACTGGTCTGTAAGTGCACAAAAAGAAAGAGTGATAATACCAATCAAAACTTGTGAACATCTAGTGTCTGCCAGCTACAGAGGTCTAGGTTGGTTATATCTGAAAAACTATAATCGTAGTTAGTAGTAATCTTGCTCCCATTGTCAAATGGGCAGAACAAGAAACGCAAAAAAAATGTCAAATCAAGAAACAACATCCCCCACACAATGTAAACAGACAATGGAACAGTCACTGGCAAACCTAGAGGAGAGTCTTCCAAGTGCTACACAAATGCAATTGATAAACATCCTTAATGGAAAATGTGAAAATATAAAGAAAGAGATAATAGAGGAAGACATAGCTGAACAAGAGGAAAGCATAAACAAGGTGATAAGTGAAAAATAAGAAGCCAAAAAGGAGGCCATAATAAAGGTTTTTCAAAGAAAGATGGATGAATTCATAGAATCCACAAATAAAAACGTGACCAAACTCCAGCAAATGTCCAAAGAAAATAAAGCTACTGAGCTAACCACTCAAAAGGAAATCAAGGAGATAAAGAAATCCATACATGATCTAAAACAAGAGATGCAAGGCATCAAAAGTGAGCAATTAGAAGCAAGGGAGATGAAAAATAAAGTAGGTAGCTTTGATAGCAGGTTAGACAATGCAGAGGAGAGAAATTCCGGGGCTGAAGATAATTTAGTTATTATAGAGAAAGAACAGAAAATGAGTCAATCGAAATCTAGGAAATATGAGAGAGCGCTTCAGGAGGTCAAGTTGCAATTAGGAAGCCTAATTTAAGGCTAGTTGGTATTGAGGAGGGCGTGGAGAAAGAGGTCAATGGTATTGGAAATATACTTCAGGGAATCATCTCAGAGAATTTCCCAAATATCCAGAAGGGCAGGCCCATCCAGATACGAGAAGCTTTTAGAACCCAAAACAGACCTGACCAGAAAAGAACATCCCACCGCCACATTGTGGTCCGAACTGGATCAATAGAAACGAAAGAAAAGATCCTAAAGACAGCCAGGGAAAAGGGATCAGTAACCTATAAAGGCAAACCAATCAGAATAACCCCAGATTTCTCAGCAGAGACCATGCAAGCACGAAGTGACTGGAAGCATATATGTCATGCCCTTAAATCAAATAACTACCAACCAAGAATACTGTAGCCAGCTAAGCTCTCATTCATAACTGAGGGAAAAATAAAAACATTCCATTCCAGGGAAAAGCTGCAACAATATGTCGAAACAAAACCAACACTACAGAGAATTCTCAAAGATGCTCTATACATAGAAAACCAAAATAAATGCAATATAGGGAAAGAAATGGCACCTAAATAGCATACCATCTAAGGACCACAAGAACTGTCAACACACAAACCCTACTAAAAGCTTTTAAAAATGGTAGGAACTAATAAATATCTCTCAATCTTAACTCTCAATATCAATGGACTTAACTCTCCAATTAAACGGCATAGGCTGTCTAGTTGGATCAAAATGCAAGAGCCATCGTTCTGCTGTCTTCAAGAGACACATCTTACCCCAAAACAATCATCTTTTGAAAGTGAGAGGTTGGAATAAACTCTATCAGGCTAACTGCCCCCATAAACAGGCTGGAGTTGCCATCCTCATATCAGATACAATAGACTTCAAACTAAAATTAGTAAGAAAAGACAAAGAAGGTTACTACATACTACTAAAGGGATCTTTCCTCCAGGAAAACATAACGATAATAAATATTTACACATCCAATCCCGGAGCTCCAAACTTCATCAAGCAAACTTTACTTACACTGAAACCATACATAGATCGAAATACAGTGATTGTTGGTGAGTTTAACACACCACTCTCACCTATGGACAGATCAACAAGGCAAAAACTCAACAGAGAAAACTTAGAGCTGAACAACTATATAGACCAACTAGATCTAACAGACATCTGCAAAATATTCCACCCAGTAACAACACAATATACGTTTTCCTCAGCATCACATGGAACATTTTCTAAAATAGACCACATCTTAGGCCATAAAACAAACCTGGACAGATTCAGAAACACTGAAATCATTTAATGCACACTCTCAGACCATAAAGGCATCAAATTGGAACGAAAACCCTGTAACTAATGGAGACTGAACAACACATTGTTGAATCAAAAAAAATGGGTAATCGAAGAGATCAGAACAGATATCCAACTGTTTATGAAATTTAACAATAAGGAGCACACAAATATCAACTCCTTAGGGACACAACAAAGGCAGTACTCAGAGGAAAATTTATAGCGCTGAGTGCCTACAACAGCAAGTTGGAAAAATGGCAAACCAACTAGTTAATGTTTCACCTTAACCTCCTGGAAAAAGAGCAACAAACCAACCCTAAACCCATTAGGAGAAAGCAAATTATTAAAATCAAAGCAGAATTAAATGATTTGGAATAAAAAAAAATCTATAGAAAGAATCAACAAAACAAGGAGTTGGTTCTTTGAAAGAATAAACAAAATTGACAACCCCTTAGCAAATCTTACCAAAAAAAGGAGAGAGCATATCGAAATAAACAAAATCGCAGATGAAAATGGTAATATCATGACAGAAATTATCAAGATCCAGAATATCATGAGGGAATACTTTTCAAAACTTTACGCCAACAAATTTGAGAATCTAGTAGAAATGGATGAATTCCTAGAAAATATTAACATACCCACACTGAACCAAGAAGAGCTAACCCAACGCAACAAGCCTATTTCAAACTCTGAAATAGAAATGGAAATTAGACAACTTCCACTTAAAAAGAGCCCAGGGCCAGATGGATTCACAGCTGAATTCTATAAGGTCTTTAAAGCAGAGCTCACACCAATACACCTCAAGCACTTCAACGAAATTGAAAATGAAGGTTCTTTACCAAACTCATTCTGTGAAGCCAGTATATCCCTCATCCCCAAACCAGACAGAGATTCATCAAAGAAAGAGAACTATAGACCCATTTCTTTGATGAACATCGATGCAAAACTTCTCAACAAAATACTGGCCAACCGTCTACAACAACTCATCAAAAAAATTATACACTATGATCAAACTGGATTCATCACAGGGAGGCAAAGCTGGTTCAACATACACAAATCAATTAATATAATGCAACACATCAACAGGAGCAAGGACAAAAATCACATGATTGTCTCAATAGATGCGGAAAAGGCATTTGACAAGATCCAAAACCCCTTTATGTTAAAAGATGTGGAGAAACTAGGAATCCATGGAACATTTCTCAATGTAATAAAGGCTGTGTATGAGAAACCCACTGCTAGTAGTATACTTAATGGTGAAAATCTAAAGCCATTCCCTCTAAAATCAGGAACAAGACAAGGATGCCCACTCTCTACACTCCTTTTTAACATAGTACAAGAATTCCTAGCCAGTGCAATAAGGCAAAAAGCAAGCATAAAGGGGATCCAAGTAGGGAAAGAGGAAATAAAACTATCCCTCTTTGCAGATGACATGATTCTGTATTTAAAGAATCCTATAGACTCTAGTCCCAAGCTCCTTGAGCTGATTCAAAGCTTTGGAAGCGTAGCAGGCCATAAAATCAACCCTCACAAATCAACTGCCTTCCTTTACGCCAACAGTGAGAGCAACGTGGCAATAATCAGGAAAGAAACTCGTTTCACAATAGCCTCAAAGAAAATAAAGTACCTAGGAATTAGCTTAACTAAGAATGTAAAGGACCATTTAGATGAAAACTTTAAAAATCTAAAAAAGGAAATTAAAGCAGAACTAAGGAAATGGAAAAACCTCCCAGGCTCCTGGATTGGAAGAATCAACATTGTCAAAATGACAATCTTGCCAAGGGCTATCTACTAATTCAATGCAATACCCATCAACATACCAATGTCATTCTTTAAAGAAATAGAAGAGGCAATTCCGAATTTCATATGGAATAATAACAGACCCGGCAGAGCAAAAACACTTCTTAGCAGAAAGAACAGCGCTGGAGGAATTTCAATTCCAAACTTTAGACTCTATTACAGAGCAATAATTCTCGAAACAGCTTGGTACTGGCACAAGAACAGGCCTGAAGTCCAATGGAATAGAACTGCAAACCCTGATATTAAACCACAGACCTATGGCCAATCATAGAATGGAAGAAAGATAGCCTCTTCAACAGGTTGTGCTGGCAGAACTAGATAAACACCTGCAGAAAACTAAAGTTGGATCCTTCTTTGTCACCTTTCACTAGATTTATCTCCAAATGGATCAAAGACCTGGAGGTAAAAGCTGACACACTGAAAAGTTTACAGGAAGGAATAGGAGATACACTAGGCCTCCTTGGCACAGGTCGAAACTTTCTTAATAAGGACCAAGAATCACAACAAATCAGAGAAAGGCTGGATAAGTGGGACTGCATTAAACTGCAGAGCTTTTGTATGGCAACGGATATAGCTAGTAAACTAATCAGGAAGCCTACAGAGTGGGAGAAGATCTTCACCAACCAAACAACGGACAAAGGCCTCATATCTAAAATATATCAACAACTCAAAAAATTGAATCACTCCAAAACGAACCTCCAAAGTAACACCCGTCCCATTAAAAAATGGGCTAAAGACTTAAAGAGAGTCTTCTCTGAAGAAGAAACAAAAATGGCCTATAGACACATGAAGAAATGCTCCACATCTCTGATCATAAAAGAAATGCAAATCAAAACAACTCTAAGATTCCACCTCACTCCAGTGAGAATGGCCAGGGTCAGGAAAACGAATGACAACAGATGCTGGAGGGGATGTGGCCAGGAGGGATCACTACTACACTGTTGGTGGGAGTGCAAACCCGTTCAACCACTATGGAAAGCAGTGTGGCAGTGCCTCAAAAGGCTAAACATAGAACTCCCCTATGACCCAGCAATTCCACTACTTGGCATTTACCCAACTATCCAGAAACAAGGGCATACTAAACCCACTAGCACAACAATGTTCATTGCAGCACTATTCACCATAGCAAAGATATGGAACCAACCCAGATGTCCCTCAGTTGATTAGTGGATCAACAAGTTGTGGTATTTGTACACAATGGAATTCTATGCGGCTGTCAGAAAGAATGACATCGCCCCATTTGTTAGGAAATGGAAAGACTTAGAACAAATCATATTAAGTGAAGTAAGCCAGATTCAAAGAACTTAGGCTCAGTGGTTTCCCTCATTCATCATAATCAGTAGAAACCTTGGCCTCTACTAGCAGAGATTTGCAATAGAGCAAAAGGCCATATATAAGGCCATATAATGTGAAGCTAATTGAAAGGACTTCCAGGATATTGAAACAAAAGCCATATAATGAATGATTGTTGTCCTTAATGTACTATGTTGTCTCTCATCTCGTTTGCTGTCCCTTGGTTATCCCATATTGGTATAGTATCTCACTTTGTTATCTGATATATTGAATTTATTTGTATTTGGATATTTGAAATTTGATAGGGAAGGGGGGAAAACCAAGACGGGTGGGGGGTGTGGGGTTGGAGGGAAATGGGTACCAAGACATGTGAAAGGGTATCTATGTATGTGAATTAATGCACCTTCTATCTGGCAAATATCATGTAACCCTTTTACTAATTACAATAAAAAAATGAAAAAAAGAAAGTTGTAGTTTGTGTGGAGGATGATGTGGTCAAATACATTTCTTCTTAGAAATATACCTCATCTAGCTGTCCTGGATTTTCGTGGCCTTCTTCGTAGAGGAAGGCCTGTTATACTGGATTTGTGGCTTGGCAATGATCTAGCATGTACATCTTCGAGTAAGACATCCACAACTTCCATGCCTGAGACTCGAGTTTCCTGACCTTTGGCAACAGCACAGCAACATCTTTCTTCCTCCTGAGCCACAGGCCAAGTGAGCTGGCTTGAGTTGGTTGTTAGTTACAGTGGCTTGATTACCAGGGTTCCATATTCTGTTCCATTGTGAGGGAGGCAGGGTCACCTTTCAGGGCCCAATGACCAAAGATCCTTGCTCACAGAAGACCTCACCAAAGACATACTGGATGCTGAATCTCTCCTCCACTCTCACAATATACATGTGGATGTAGTAAACAGCACACCTTATTTGTCCAATCCCAATGTCTTCCACTAGGCCCAACTACCAGTCTGGTCTCAGGCTCAAGGAGCCTTTCTTAGGTAAGATCCAGACTTAAGGGTCAATATTGCCCTCATCCTTTACAAAACATTTGCTTCACAGTGCCTTCTCTGCCTGCGTTTTGCCCCTTGTCGAATTTTTTTTGTTTTTCCTAGTCTTGGGACTTGACCTCAGAGTGTGAACATTGTTCTTGGGTTTTCTTTAGGCTTTAGCTGTCCCACCGAACCACAGCACAACTTGCAGCGTTTTCTATGTATGTGGTAATGAGGAATCAAACCTGAGGCTTTTTGCGTGGTAGCCAAGGACTCTACCACTAGGTCAAACACACAGGGCATCTTGCACATATTTTTGACGTCAATCTACTAGGATATTATTAGGTTTCTGTATCCTAATCACTTTTTTATTGATGATTTTCTTTGCTGTCATGTGTAAAATATGCAAGAGGGAAAAACACAGAAGAATTAGTGAAATTTAAAAAAAAGCATCACACACATAGATAAGTGTTCATTCTTTGTAGGAGAAAGGATATTTTGATATGATGATGATAACTTTATAATTACTGTGTCAGCGTTGAGAGTTTGGCATAGTGGTAGAGTGCTTGCCTAGCATCCATGAAGATCTGGGATTGATTGCTCAGAATCACATAGATAGAAAATCTAGATGTGGCACTGTGGCTCAAGTGGCAGAGGGCTAGACTTGAGAAAACCCGAGGACAGTGCTCAGGCCCTGAATTCAAGCCCCAAAACTGGTAGAAAATAAAAGAAAATCAAACTGCTTTTTACGAGCTAATTCACTCACAGCATTTGCTTCTGAAATCTTCGCTTCTGCATCTTGTGAAATAGCCCTTTCCCTCAACGTAGACAAGAAAAACACATCCATCCCATGGTCCACTGTGAGGCCACTGGTTAGGCTAAGAGCTAGACGTGCAGCAACACATGAGTTTTATTCTAATACTTTCCAAACTTTGTACTCAAATAGGCTACCTACTTACCAACTTATTTCAGTTATACTTATTCTATACCTTTTCTTCTTTACTACAATATTCTTACACTCCTACGTTAACCCTCTTGTACCTCCCCTGACCTCTCTCATTCTTTTTTTCTATCTCTGGACCTCTGCTGGTCTTTCAACCCTTATACTGCACGGATCTACACTTGATGGCTGTTGAGCAATATTGTATATGTAGGTGGTTAATTATTCTCTAGGCTCAGAGGGATTTAAAGTCAATACAGAATGGATTGAGAGGCTTCTTGCTTTGGGTATAAATCGCTTATCAGTGGTTGTATTAGACTGGTCTGTAAGTGCACAAAAAGAAAGAGTGATAATACCAATCAAAACTTGCGAACATCTAGTGTCTGCCAGCTACAGAGGTCTAGGTTGGTTATATCTGAAAAACTATAACCGTAGTTAGTAGTAATCTTGCTCCCATTGTCAAATGGGCAGAACAAGAAACGCAAAAAAAATGTCAAATCAAGAAACAACATCCCCCACACAATGTAAACAGACAATGGAACAGTCACTGGCAAACCTAGAGGAGAGTCTTCCAAGTGCTACACAAATGCAATTGATAAACATCCTTAATGGAAAATGTGAAAATATAAAGAAAGAGATAATAGAGGAAGACATAGCTGAACAAGAGGAAAGCATAAACAAGGTGATAAGTGAAAAATAAGAAGCCAAAAAGGAGGCCATAATAAAGGTTTTTCAAAGAAAGATGGATGAATTCATAGAATCCACAAATAAAAACGTGACCAAACTCCAGCAAATGTCCAAAGAAAATAAAGCTACTGAGCTAACCACTCAAAAGGAAATCAAGGAGATAAAGAAATCCATACATGATCTAAAACAAGAGATGCAAGGCATCAAAAGTGAGCAATTAGAAGCAAGGGAGATGAAAAATAAAGTAGGTAGCTTTGATAGCAGGTTAGACAATGCAGAGGAGAGAAATTCCGGGGCTGAAGATAATTTAGTTATTATAGAGAAAGAACAGAAAATGAGTCAATCGAAATCTAGGAAATATGAGAGAGCGCTTCAGGAGGTCAAGTTGCAATTAGGAAGCCTAATTTAAGGCTAGTTGGTATTGAGGAGGGCGTGGAGAAAGAGGTCAATGGTATTGGAAATATACTTCAGGGAATCATCTCAGAGAATTTCCCAAATATCCAGAAGGGCAGGCCCATCCAGATACGAGAAGCTTTTAGAACCCCAAACAGACCTGACCAGAAAAGAACATCCCACCGCCACATTGTGGTCCGAACTGGATCAATAGAAACGAAAGAAAAGATCCTAAAGACAGCCAGGGAAAAGGGATCAGTAACCTATAAAGGCAAACCAATCAGAATAACCCCAGATTTCTCCACAGAGACCATGCAAGCACGAAGTGACTGGAAGCATATATGTCATGCCCTTAAATCAAATAACTACCAACCAAGAATACTGTAGCCAGCTAAGCTCTCATTCATAACTGAGGGAAAAATAAAAACATTCCATTCCAGGGAAAAGCTGCAACAATATGTCGAAACAAAACCAACACTACAGAGAATTCTCAAAGATGCTCTATACATAGAAAACCAAAATAAATGCAATATAGGGAAAGAAATGGCACCTAAATAGCATACCATCTAAGGACCACAAGAACTGTCAACACACAAACCCTACTAAAAGCTTTTAAAAATGGTAGGAACTAATAAATATCTCTCAATCTTAACTCTCAATATCAATGGACTTAACTCTCCAATTAAACGGCATAGGCTGTCTAGTTGGATCAAAATGCAAGAGCCATCGTTCTGCTGTCTTCAAGAGACACATCTTACCCCAAAACAATCATCTTTTGAAAGTGAGAGGTTGGAATAAACTCTATCAGGCTAACTGCCCCCATAAACAGGCTGGAGTTGCCATCCTCATATCAGATACAATAGACTTCAAACTAAAATTAGTAAGAAAAGACAAAGAAGGTTACTACATACTACTAAAGGGATCTTTCCTCCAGGAAAACATAACGATAATAAATATTTACACATCCAATCCCGGAGCTCCAAACTTCATCAAGCAAACTTTACTTACACTGAAACCATACATAGATCGAAATACAGTGATTGTTGGTGAGTTTAACACACCACTCTCACCTATGGACAGATCAACAAGGCAAAAACTCAACAGAGAAAACTTAGAGCTGAACAACTATATAGACCAACTAGATCTAACAGACATCTGCAAAATATTCCACCCAGTAACAACACAATATACGTTTTCCTCAGCATCACATGGAACATTTTCTAAAATAGACCACATCTTAGGCCATAAAACAAACCTGGACAGATTCAGAAACACTGAAATCATTTAATGCACACTCTCAGACCATAAAGGCATCAAATTGGAACGAAAACCCTGTAACTAATGGAGACTGAACAACACATTGTTGAATCAAAAAAAATGGGTAATCGAAGAGATCAGAACAGATATCCAACTGTTTATGAAATTTAACAATAAGGAGCACACAAATATCAACTCCTTAGGGACACAACAAAGGCAGTACTCAGAGGAAAATTTATAGCGCTGAGTGCCTACAACAGCAAGTTGGAAAAATGGCAAACCAACTAGTTAATGTTTCACCTTAACCTCCTGGAAAAAGAGCAACAAACCAACCCTAAACCCATTAGGAGAAAGCAAATTATTAAAATCAAAGCAGAATTAAATGATTTGGAGTAAAAAAAAATCTATAGAAAGAATCAACAAAACAAGGAGTTGGTTCTTTGAAAGAATAAACAAAATTGACAACCCCTTAGCAAATCTTACCAAAAAAAGGAGAGAGCATATCGAAATAAACAAAATCGCAGATGAAAATGGTAATATCATGACAGAAATTATCAAGATCCAGAATATCATGAGGGAATACTTTTCAAAACTTTACGCCAACAAATTTGAGAATCTAGTAGAAATGGATGAATTCCTAGAAAATATTAACATACCCACACTGAACCAAGAAGAGCTAACCCAACGCAACAAGCCTATTTCAAACTCTGAAATAGAAATGGAAATTAGACAACTTCCACTTAAAAAGAGCCCAGGGCCAGATGGATTCACAGCTGAATTCTATAAGGTCTTTAAAGCAGAGCTCACACCAATACACCTCAAGCACTTCAACGAAATTGAAAATGAAGGTTCTTTACCAAACTCATTCTGTGAAGCCAGTATATCCCTCATCCCCAAACCAGACAGAGATTCATCAAAGAAAGAGAACTATAGACCCATTTCTTTGATGAACATCGATGCAAAACTTCTCAACAAAATACTGGCCAACCGTCTACAACAACTCATCAAAAAAATTATACACTATGATCAAACTGGATTCATCACAGGGAGGCAAAGCTGGTTCAACATACACAAATCAATTAATATAATGCAACACATCAACAGGAGCAAGGACAAAAATCACATGATTGTCTCAATAGATGCGGAAAAGGCATTTGACAAGATCCAAAACCCCTTTATGTTAAAAGATGTGGAGAAACTAGGAATCCATGGAACATTTCTCAATGTAATAAAGGCTGTGTATGAGAAACCCACTGCTAGTAGTATACTTAATGGTGAAAATCTAAAGCCATTCCCTCTAAAATCAGGAACAAGACAAGGATGCCCACTCTCTACACTCCTTTTTAACATAGTACAAGAATTCCTAGCCAGTGCAATAAGGCAAAAAGCAAGCATAAAGGGGATCCAAGTAGGGAAAGAGGAAATAAAACTATCCCTCTTTGCAGATGACATGATTCTGTATTTAAAGAATCCTATAGACTCTAGTCCCAAGCTCCTTGAGCTGATTCAAAGCTTTGGAAGCGTAGCAGGCCATAAAATCAACCCTCACAAATCAACTGCCTTCCTTTACGCCAACAGTGAGAGCAACGTGGCAATAATCAGGAAAGAAACTCGTTTCACAATAGCCTCAAAGAAAATAAAGTACCTAGGAATTAGCTTAACTAAGAATGTAAAGGACCATTTAGATGAAAACTTTAAAAATCTAAAAAAGGAAATTAAAGCAGAACTAAGGAAATGGAAAAACCTCCCAGGCTCCTGGATTGGAAGAATCAACATTGTCAAAATGACAATCTTGCCAAGGGCTATCTACTAATTCAATGCAATACCCATCAACATACCAATGTCATTCTTTAAAGAAATAGAAGAGGCAATTCCGAATTTCATATGGAATAATAACAGACCCGGCAGAGCAAAAACACTTCTTAGCAGAAAGAACAGCGCTGGAGGAATTTCAATTCCAAACTTTAGACTCTATTACAGAGCAATAATTCTCGAAACAGCTTGGTACTGGCACAAGAACAGGCCTGAAGTCCAATGGAATAGAACTGCAAACCCTGATATTAAACCACAGACCTATGGCCAATCATAGAATGGAAGAAAGATAGCCTCTTCAACAGGTTGTGCTGGCAGAACTAGATAAACACCTGCAGAAAACTAAAGTTGGATCCTTCTTTGTCACCTTTCACTAGATTTATCTCCAAATGGATCAAAGATCTGGAGGTAAAAGCTGACACACTGAAAAGTTTACAGGAAGGAATAGGAGATACACTAGGCCTCCTTGGCACAGGTCGAAACTTTCTTAATAAGGACCAAGAATCACAACAAATCAGAGAAAGGCTGGATAAGTGGGACTGCATTAAACTGCAGAGCATTTGTATGGCAACGGATATAGCTAGTAAACTAATCAGGAAGCCTACAGAGTGGGAGAAGATCTTCACCAACCAAACAACGGACAAAGGCCTCATATCTAAAATATATCAACAACTCAAAAAATTGAATCACTCCAAAACGAACCTCCAAAGTAACACCCGTCCCATTAAAAAATGGGCTAAAGACTTAAAGAGAGTCTTCTCTGAAGAAGAAACAAAAATGGCCTATAGACACATGAAGAAATGCTCCACATCTCTGATCATAAAAGAAATGCAAATCAAAACAACTCTAAGATTCCACCTCACTCCAGTGAGAATGGCCAGGGTCAGGAAAACGAATGACAACAGATGCTGGAGGGGATGTGGCCAGGAGGGATCACTACTACACTGTTGGTGGGAGTGCAAACCCGTTCAACCACTATGGAAAGCAGTGTGGCAGTGCCTCAAAAGGCTAAACATAGAACTCCCCTATGACCCAGCAATTCCACTACTTGGCATTTACCCAACTATCCAGAAACAAGGGCATACTAAACCCACTAGCACAACAATGTTCATTGCAGCACTATTCACCATAGCAAAGATATGGAACCAACCCAGATGTCCCTCAGTTGATTAGTGGATCAACAAGTTGTGGTATTTGTACGCAATGGAATTCTATGCGGCTGTCAGAAAGAATGACATCGCCCCATTTGTTAGGAAATGGAAAGACTTAGAACAAATCATATTAAGTGAAGTAAGCCAGATTCAAAGAACTTAGGCTCAGTGGTTTCCCTCATTTGCCATAATCAGTAGAAACCTTGGCCTCTACTAGCAGAGATTTGCAATAGAGCAAAAGGCCATATATAAGGCCATATAATGTGAAGCTAATTGAAAGGACTTCCAGGATATTGAAACAAAAGCCATATAATGAATGATTGTTGTCCTTAATGTACTATGTTGTCTCTCATCTCGTTTGCTGTCCCTTGGTTATCCCATATTGGTATAGTATCTCACTTTGTTATCTGATATATTGAATTTATTTGTATTTGGATATTTGAAATTTGATAGGGAAGGGGGGAAAACCAAGACGGGTGGGGGGTGTGGGGTTGGAGGGAAATGGGTACCAAGACATGTGAAAGGGTATCTATGTATGTGAATTAATGCACCTTCTATCTGGCAAATATCATGTAACCCTTTTACTAATTACAATAAAAAAATGAAAAAAAGAAAGTTGTAGTTTGTGTGGAGGATGATGTGGTCAAATACATTTCTTCTTAGAAATATACCTCATCTAGCTGTCCTGGATTTTCGTGGCCTTCTTCGTAGAGGAAGGCCTGTTATACTGGATTTGTGGCTTGGCAATGATCTAGCATGTACATCTTCGAGTAAGACATCCACAACTTCCATGCCTGAGACTCGAGTTTCCTGACCTTTGGCAACAGCACAGCAACATCTTTCTTCCTCCTGAGCCACAGGCCAAGTGAGCTGGCTTGAGTTGGTTGTTAGTTACAGTGGCTTGGTTACCAGGGTTCCATATTCTGTTCCATTGTGAGGGAGGCAGGGTCACCTTTCAGGGCCCAATGACCAAATATCCTTGCTCACAGAAGACCTCACCAAAGACATACTGGATGCTGAATCTCTCCTCCACTCTCACAATATACATGTGGATGTAGTAAACAGCACACCTTATTTGTCCAATCCCAATGTCTTCCACTAGGCCCAACTACCAGTCTGGTCTCAGGCTCAAGGAGCCTTTCTTAGGTAAGATCCAGACTTAAGGGTCAATATTGCCCTCATCCTTTACAAAACATTTGCTGCACAGTGCCTTCTCTGCCTGCGTTTTGCCCCTTGTCGAATTTTTTTTGTTTTTCCTAGTCTTGGGACTTGACCTCAGAGTGTGAACATTGTTCTTGGGTTTTCTTTAGGCTTTAGCTGTCCCACCGAACCACAGCACAACTTGCAGCGTTTTCTATGTATGTGGTAATGAGGAATCAAACCTGAGGCTTTTTGCGTGGTAGCCAAGGACTCTACCACTAGGTCAAACACACAGGGCATCTTGCACATATTTTTTACGTCAATCTACTAGGATATTATTAGGTTTCTGTATCCTAATCACTTTTTTATTGATGATTTTCTTTGCTGTCATGTGTAAAATATGCAAGAGGGAAAAACACAGAAGAATTAGTGAAATTTAAAAAAAAGCATTACACACATAGATAAGTGTTCATTCTTTGTAGGAGAAAGGATATTTTGATATGATGATGATAACTTTATAATTACTGTGTCAGCGTTGAGAGTTTGGCATAGTGGTAGAGTGCTTGCCTAGTATCCATGAAGATCTGGGATTGATTGCTCAGTATCACATAGATAGAAAATCTAGATGTGGCACTGTGGCTCAAGTGGCAGAGGGCTAGACTTGAGAAAACCCGAGGACAGTGCTCAGGCCCTGAATTCAAGCCCCAAAACTGGTAGAAAATAAAAGAAAATCAAACTGCTTTTTACGAGCTAATTCACTCACAGCATTTGCTTCTGAAATCTTCGCTTCTGCATCTTGTGAAATAGCCCTTTCCCTCAACGTAGACAAGAAAAACACATCCATCCCATGGTCCACTGTGAGGCCACTGGTTAGGCTAAGAGCTAGACGTGCAGCAACACATGAGTTTTATTCTAATACTTTCCAAACTTTGTACTCAAATAGGCTACCTACTTACCAACTTATTTCAGTTATACTTATTCTATACCTTTTCTTCTTTACTACAATATTCTTACACTCCTACGTTAACCCTCTTGTACCTCCCCTGACCTCTCTCATTCTTTTTTTCTATCTCTGGACCTCTGCTGGTCTTTCAACCCTTATACTGCACGGATCTACACTTGATGGCTGTTGAGCAATATTGTATATGTAGGTGGTTAATTATTCTCTAGGCTCAGAGGGATTTAAAGTCAATACAGAATGGATTGAGAGACTTATTGCTTTGGGTATAAATCGCTTATCAGTGGTTGTATTAGACTGGTCTGTAAGTGCACAAAAAGAAAGAGTGATAATACCAATCAAAACTTGCGAACATCTAGTGTCTGCCAGCTACAGAGGTCTAGGTTGGTTATATCTGAAAAACTATAACCGTAGTTAGTAGTAATCTTGCTCCCATTGTCAAATGGGCAGAACAAGAAACGCAAAAAAAATGTCAAATCAAGAAACAACATCCCCCACACAATGTAAACAGACAATGGAACAGTCACTGGCAAACCTAGAGGAGAGTCTTCCAAGTGCTACACAAATGCAATTGATAAACATCCTTAATGGAAAATGTGAAAATATAAAGAAAGAGATAATAGAGGAAGACATAGCTGAACAAGAGGAAAGCATAAACAAGGTGATAAGTGAAAAATAAGAAGCCAAAAAGGAGGCCATAATAAAGGTTTTTCAAA